>NC_091226.1:191951-274451 GCF_040958095.1 Procambarus clarkii
GATGCAGAGGTTCAGGAGAGGGATGCAGAGGGTTAAGACAGGGATGCAGGGGCTCAAGAGAGGGATGCAGAGGCCCAAGAGAAGGATTCAGAGCCTCTTGAGAGTGATGCAGAGGCTGAAGAGAGGGATGCAGAGGCTTAAGTGAGTGTTCCAAAGGCTCAAGAGAGGGATGCAGAGGCTCATGAGTGGGATGCCTTAGTTCAAGAGAGGGATGCAGAGGCTCAAGAGAGTGATGCAGAGGCTTAAGAAAGGGATGCAGAGGCTCAAGAGAGTGATGCAGAGGCTTAAGAGAATGATGCAGAGGCTCAAGAGAGTGCTGCAGAGTCTCAAGAGAGGGATGCTGAGGCTCCAGAGAGGGATGCAGAGGCTAAAGAGAGTGATGCAGAGGCTGAAGGAGAGAGATGCAGAATCTTAAGAGAGTGATGCAGAGGCTCAAGAGAGTAATGTAGAGCTGAAGATAATGATGTAGAGGCTTAAGAGAGGGATGCGGGCCTCAAGAGAATGAATCAGAGGCTCACGAGAGTGATGCAGAGGATCAAGAGAGTGATGCAGAGGCTCATGAGAGTGATGCAGAGGATCAAGAGAGTGATGCAGAGGCTCACGAGAGTGAGCAGAGGCTCAAGAGAGTGATGCAGAGGATCAAGAGAGGGAAACAGAGTCTTAAGAGAGTGATGCAGAGGGCGAAGAGAGTGATGCAGAGGCTTAGGAGAGTGATGCAGAGGCTGAAGAGAGTGTTGCAGAGGCTCAAGAAAGAGATGCAGAGGCTCAAGAGAGTGATGCAGAGGCTAAAAAGATTATGCAGAGGCTAAAGAGCGTGATGCAGAGGCTTACTAGAGTGATGCAGAGGATCAAGAGAGGGATGCGAGGCTAAGTGAGTGATGCAGAGGCTGAAGAGTGTTGCAGAGGCATAAGAGGGGGAGGTTTCGGAGGAATGCAGAGGCTCAAGAGAGTGATGCAGAGGCTCGAGAGAGTGATACAGAGGCTCAAGAGAGTGATGCAGAGGCTCAAGAGAGTGATGCAGAGGCTCAAGAGAGTGATGCAGAGGATTGAGAGAGGGATGCACAGACTCAAAAGAGTGATGCAGAGGCTCAAGAGAGTGATGCAGAGGCTAAAGAGAGTGATGCAGAGGCTCAAGAGAGTGATGCAGAGGCACAAAAGAGGGATGCAGAGTTTTAAGAGAGTGATGCAGAGGCTCAAGAGAGTGATGCAGAGGCTTAGGAGAGGGATGACGAGGCTCAAAAGAGTGAGGAAGAGGCTCAAGAGAAGGATGTAGAGGCTCAAGAGAGTGATGCAAAGGCTCAAGAGAGTGATGCAGAGGCCTAGGAGAGTAATGCAGAGGCTTAAGAGAGGGATGCGGAGCCTCAAGAGAATGAATCAGAGGCTCACGAGAGTGATGCAGAGGATCAAGAGAGTGATGCAGAGGCTCATGAGAGTGATGCAGAGGATCAAGAGAGTGATGCAGAGGCTCACGAGAGTGATGCAGAGGATCAAGAGAGTGAGCAGAGGCTCAAGAGAGTGATGCAGAGGATCAAGAGAGGGAAACAGAGTCTTAAGAGAGTGATGCAGAGGGCGAAGAGAGTGATGCAGAGGCTTAGGAGAGTGATGCAGAGGCTGAAGAGAGTGTTGCAGAGGCTCAAGAAAGAGATGCAGAGGCTCAAGAGAGTGATGCAGAGGCTAAAAAGATTTATGCAGAGGCTAAAGAGCGTGATGCAGAGGCTTACTAGAGTGATGCAGAGGATCAAGAGAGGGATGCAGAGGCTAAGTGAGTGATGCAGAGGCTGAAGAGTGTTGCAGAGGCATAAGAGGGGGAGGTTTCGGAGGAATGCAGAGGCTCAAGAGAGTGATGCAGAGGCTCGAGAGAGTGATACAGAGGCTCAAGAGAGTGATGCAGAGGCTCAAGAGAGTGATGCAGAGGCTCAAGAGAGTGATGCAGAGGATTGAGAGAGGGATGCACAGGCTCAAAAGAGTGATGCAGAGGCTCAAGAGAGTGATGCAGAGGCTAAAGAGAGTGATGCAGAGGCTCAAGAGAGTGATGCAGAGGCACAAAAGAGGGATGCAGAGTTTTAAGAGAGTGATGCAGAGGCTCAAGAGAGTGATGCAGAGGCTTAGGAGAGGGATGACGAGGCTCAAAAGAGTGAGGAAGAGGCTCAAGAGAAGGATGTAGAGGCTCAAGAGAGTGATGCAAAGACTCAAGAGAGTGATGAAGAGGCCTAGGAGAATGATGCAGAGGCTCATGAGAGGGATCCAGAGGCTGAAGAGAGTGATGCAGAGGCTCAAGAGAGGGATGCAGAGGCTCAAGAGAGTGATGCAGAGGCTCAAGAGAGTGATGCAGAGGCTTAGGAGAGTAATGCAGAGGCTTAAGAGAGGGATGCAGGGGCTCATGAGAGGGATGCAGAGGCTTAAGAGGGTGATGCAAAGGCTCAAGAGAGGGATGCAGAGGCTCATGAGAGGGATGCAGGAGTTCAAGAGAGGGATGCAGAGGTTCAAGAAAGGGATGCAGTGGCTCAAGAGAGTGATGCAGAGGTTTAAGAGGGTGATGCAAAGGTTCTAGAGTGGGATGCAGAGGCTCATGAGAGAGATGCAGGAGTTCAAGAGAGTGATGCGGATGCTCAAGAGAGGGATGCAGAGGCTCAAGAGAGGGATGCAGGGGCTCAAAAGAGGGATGCAGAGGTTCAAGCGAGGGATGCAGAGGCTCAAGAGAGGGACGCAGAGGCTCAAGAGAAGGATGCAGAGGCTCAAGTGAGGGATGCAGAGGCACAAGAGAGGGATGCAGAGGCTCTTGAGAATGATGCCGAGGCTCATGAGAGGGATGCAGAGGCTTAAGAGAGTGATTCAGAGGCTTACGAGAGTGATGCAGAGGCTTAAGAGAGTGATGCAGAGGCTCAAGAGAGGGATGCAGAGGCACAAGAGAGGGATGCAGAGGATCAAGAGAGTGATGCAGAGGCTCGAGAGAGTGATGCAGAGGATCAAGAGAGGGATTCAGAGGCTCAAGAGAGGGATTCAGAGGCTTAGGAGAGTGATGCAGAGGCTGAAGAGGGTGTTGCAGAGGCTCAAGAGAGGGATGCAGAGGCTCAAGAGAGTGATGCAGAGACTCAAGAGAGTTATGCAGAGGCTCAAGAGAGTGATGCAGAGGCTTACGAGAGTGTTGCAGAGGCCTATGAGAAGGATGTAGAGGCTCAAGAGAGTGATGCCGAGGCTCAAGAGAGTGATGCAGAGGCTCAAGAGAGTGATGCAGAGGCTCAAGAGAGTGTTGCAGAGGCTCAGGAGAGGGATGCACAAGCTCAAGAGAGTGATGCAGAGACTCAAGAGAGTTATGCAGAAACTCAAGAGAATGATGCATAGGCTTACGAGAGTGGTGCAGAGGCTCAATTGAGGGATGTAGAGGCTCAGGAGAGTGATGCGGAAGCTCAAGAAAGTGATACAGAGGCTTAAGAGAGTGATGCAGAGGCTTAAGAGAGTGGATGCAGAGGCTTATGAGAGTGATGCAGAGGCTGAAGAGAGTGATGCAGAGGCTTAAGTGAGGGGATGCAGAGGCTCAAGAGAGTGATGTAGAGGCTGAAGAGAGTGATGCAGAGGCTTAAATGAGGGATGCAGAGGCTCAAGAGAGGGAGGAAGAGGCTCAAGAGAGGGATGCAGGGGCTCAAGAGAGGGATGCAGAGGCTAAAGAGAGGGATGCAGAGGCTCTTGAGAGTGATGCAGAGGCTCAAGAGAGGGATGCAGAGGCTTAAGAGAGTGATGCAAAGGCTAAGGAGAGGGGATGCAGAGGCTCAAGAGAGTGATGCAGAGGCTCAAGAGAGGGATGCAGAGGCTCAAGAGAATGATGCTGAGGCTCAAGAGAGTGCTGCAGAGGCTCAAGAGAGGATGCAGAGGTTGAAGAGAGAGATGCAGAGGCTTAAGAGAGTGATGCAGAGGCTCAAGAGAGTAATACACAGGATCAAGAGACGGATGCAGAGGCTTAAGAGAGTGATGCAGAGGCTCAAGAGAGTGATGCAGAGGCTCAAGAGAGTGGTGCAGAGGCTTGAGAGAGTGATGCAGAGGATCAAGAGAGTGATGCAGAGGATCAAGTGAGTGATGCAGAGACTCAAGACAGTGATGCAGAGGATCACGAGAGGAAGCAGAGGCTTAGGAGAGTGATGCAGAGGCCGAAGAGAGTGATGCAGAGGCTTAAGAGAGTGATGCAGAGGCTGAAGAGAGTGTTGCAGAGGCTCACGAGAAGGAAGCAGAGGCTCAAGAGAGTAATGCAGAGGCTCAAGAGAATGATGCAGAGGCTCAAGAGAGTGATGCAGAGGCTTAGGAGAGTAATGCAGAGGCTTAAGAGAGGGATGCAGGGGCTCATGAGAGAGATGCAGAGGCTTAAGAGGGTGATGCAAAGGCTCAAGAGAGGGATGCAGAGGCTCATGAGAGGGATGCAGGAGTTCAAGAGAGGGATGCGGAGGTTCAAGAAAGGGATGCAGTGGCTCAAGAGAGTGATGCAGAGGCTTAAGAGGGTGATGCAAAGGCTCTAGAGTGGGATGCAGAGGCTCATGAGAGAGATGCAGGAGTTCAAGAGAGTGATGCGGATGCTCAAGAGAGGGATGCAGAGGCTCAAGAGAGGGATGCAGGGGCTCAAAAGAGGGATGCAGAGGTTCAAGCGAGGGATGCAGAGGCTCAAGAGAGGGACGCAGAGGCTCAAGAGAAGGATGCAGAGGCTCAAGTGAGGGATGCAGAGGCACAAGAGAGGGATGCAGTGGCTCTTGAGAGTGATGCCGAGGCTCATGAGAGGGATGCAGAGGCTCATGAGAGGGACGCAGAGGCTCAAGAGAAGGATGCAGAGGCTCAAGTGAGGGATGCAGAGGCACAAGAGAGGGATGCAGAGGCACAAGAGAGGGATGCAGAGGATCAAGAGAGTGATGCAGAGGCTAGAGAGAGTGATGCAGAGGATCAAGAGAGGGATTCAGAGGCTCAAGAGAGGGATTCAGAGGCTTAGGAGAGTGATGCAGAGGCTGAAGAGGGTGTTGCAGAGGCTCAAGAGAGGGATGCAGAGGCTCAAGAGAGTGATGCAGAGACTCAAGAGAGTTATGCAGAGGCTCAAGAGAGTGATGCAGAGGCTTACGAGAGTGATACAGAGGCTCAAGGGAGGGATGCAGAGGCTTAAGAGACTGATGCAAAGGCAAAAGAGAGGGATGCAGAGGATCATGAGAGGGATGCAGGAGTTCAAGAGAGGAATGCAGAGGCTCAAGAAAGGGATGCAGAGGCTTAAGAAAGTGATGCAGAGGCTCAAAATAGGGATGCAGAGGCTTAAGAGGGTGTAGAAGAGGCTCAAGAGAGTGATGCAGAGGCTCAAGAGAGGGATGCAGAGGGACAAGAGAGGGATCCAGAGGCACCAGAGAGGGATGCAGAGGATCAAGAGAGTGATGCAGAGGCTCGAGAGAGTGATGCAGAGGATCAAGAGAGGGATTCAGAGGCTCAAGAGAGGGATTCAGAGGCTTAGGAGAGTGAGGCAGAGGCTGAAGAGAATGTTGAAGAGGCTCAAGAGAGGGATGCAGAAGCTCAAGAGAGTGACGCAGAGACTCAAGAGAGTTATGCAGAGGCTCAAGAGAATGATGCAAAGGCTAACAAGAGTGGTGCAGAGGCTCAAGTGAGGGATGTAGAGGCTCAAGAGAGTGATGCGGAAGCTCAAGAGAGTGATACAGAGGCTTAAGAGAGTGATGCAGAGGCTTAAGAGAGGGGATGCAGAGGCTTAAGAGAGTGATGCAGAGGCTCAAGAGAGTGATGCACAGGCTAAAGTGAGGGATGCAGAGGCTCAAGATAGGGATGCAGAGGCTCAAGAGAGGGATGCAGGGGCTCAAGAGAGGGATGCAGAGGCACAAGAGAGCGATGCAGGGGCTCTTGAGAGTGATGCAGAGGCTCAAGAGAGGAATGCAGAGGCTTAGGAGAGTGATGCAAATGCTAAGGAGAGGGATGCAGAGGCTCAAGAGAGTGATTCAGAGGCTCAAGAGAGGGATGCAGAGGCTCAAGAGAATGATGCTGAGGCTCAAGAGAGTGCTGCAGAGGCTCAAGAGAGGGATGCTGACGCTCCAGAGAGGGATGCCGAAGCTGAAGAGAGAGATGCAGAGGCTTAAAAGAGTGATGCAGAGGCTCAAGAGAGTAATGCAGAGGCTCAAGAGAATGCTGTATAGGCTTAAGAGAGGGATGCAGAGGCTCAAGAGAATGATGCAGAGGATCAAGAGAGTGATGCTCAGGATCAAGAGATGGATACAGACGCTTAAGAGAGTGATGCAGAGGCTCAAGAGAGTGATGCAGAGGCTCAAGAGAGTGACACAGAGGCTTAAGAGAGTGATGCAGAGGCTCAAGAGAATGTTGCAGAGGCTCAGGAGAAGGAAGCAGAGGCTTACGAGAGTGATGCAGAGGATCAAGAGAGGGATGCAAAGGCTTAAGAGAGTTATGCAGAGGCTGAAGAGAGTGTTGCAGAGGCCTTTGAGAAGGATGTAGAGGCTCAAGAGAGTGATGCCGAGGCTCAAGAGAGTGATGCAGAGGCTCAAGAGAGTGATGCAGAGGGTCAAGAGAGTGATGCAGAGGCTTAAGAGAGTGTTGCAGAGGCTCAGGAGAGGGATACAGAAGCTCAAGAGAGTGATGCAGAGACTCAAGAGAGTTATGCAGAAGCTCAAGAGAATGATGCATAGGCTTACGAGAGTGGTGCAGAGGCTCAATTGAGGGATGTAGCGGCTCAGGAGAGTGATGCGGAAGCTCAAGAAAGAGATACAGAGGCTTAAGAGAGTGATGCAGAGGCTTAAGAGAGGGATGCAGAGGCTCATGAGAGTGATGCAGAGGCTGAAGAGAGTGATGCAGACGCTTAAATGAGGGATGCAGAGGCTCAAGAGAGGGAGGAAGAGGCTCAAGAGAGGGATGCAGGGGCTCAAGAGAGGGATGCAGAGGCTAAAGAGAGGGATGCAGAGGCTCTTGAGAGTGATGCAGAGGCTCAAGAGAGGGATGCAGAGGCTTAAGAGAGTGATGCAAAGGCTAAGGAGAGGGGATGCAGAGGCTCAAGAGAGTGATGCAGAGGCTCAAGAGAGGGATGCAGAGGCTCAAGAGAATGATGCTGAGGCTCAAGAGAGTGCTGCAGAGGCTCAAGAGAGGGATGCTGACGCTCCAGAGAGGGATGCAGAGGCTAAAGAGAGTGATGCAGAGGTTGAAGAGAGAGATGCAGAGGCTTAAGAGAGTGATGCAGAGGCTCAAAAGAGAAATGCAGAGGCTCAAGAGAATGATGCAGAGGCTCAAGAGAGTGATACACAGGATCAAGAGACGGATGCAGAGGCTTAAGAGAGTGATGCAGAGGCTCAAGAGAGTGATGCAGAGGCTCAAGAGAGTGGTGCAGAGGCTTGAGAGAGTGATGCTGAGGATCAAGAGAGTGATGCAGAGGATCAAGTGAGTGATGCAGAGACTCAAGAGAGTGATGCAGAGGATCATGAGAGGAAGCAGAGGCTTAAGAGAGTGATGCAGAGGCCGAAGAGAGTGATGCAGAGGCTTAGGAGAGTGATGCAGAGGCTGAAGAGAGTGTTGCAGAGGCTCACGAGAAGGAAGCAGAGGCTCAAGAGAGTAATGCAGAGGCTAAAAAAAGTTATGCAACGGCTCTAGAGAGTGATGCGGAGGCTTACGAGAGTGATGCAGATTATCAAGAGAGTGATGCAGAGGCTTAAAAGAGTGATGCAGAGGCTGAAGAGAGTGTTGCAGAGGCTTATGAGAGGGATGCAGAGTCTAAGGAGAGTGATGCCGAGGCTCAAGAGAGTGATGCAGAGGCTCAAGAGAGTGATGCAGAGGCTCATGAGAGTGATACAGAGGGTCAAGAGAGTGATGCAGAGGCTCAAGAGAGTGTTGCAGAGGCTTAAGAGAGGGATGCAGAGGCTCAAGGGAGTGATGCAGAGGCTCAAGAGAGTGATGCAGAGGCTAAATAGAGTGATGCAGAGGCTCAAGAGAGTGATGCAGAGGCTCAAGAGATGGATGCAGAGGCTTATGAGAGGGATGCTGAGGCTCAGGAGAGTGATGCAGAGGCTCAAGAGAGGGATGTAGAGGCTCAGGAGAGTGATGCAGAGGCTCAAGTGAGTGATGCAGAGTCCTAAGAGAATGATGCAGAGGCTCAAGAGAGGGATGCAGAGGCTCAAGAGAGGGATGCAGAGGCCGAAGAGAGTGAGGCAGAGTTTCAAGAAAGGGATGCAGAGGCTCAAGAGAATGATGCAGAGGTTTACATGAGTGATGCAGAGGCTTAAGAGAGGGATGCAGAGGCTTAAGAGAGGGATGCAGGGGCTCAAGAGAGGGATGCAGAGGCTTAAGAGAGTGATGCAAAGGCTCAGGAGAGGGATGCAGAGGCTCATGAGAGGGATGCAGGAGCTCAAGAGAGGGATGCAGAGGCTCAAGAGATTGATGCAGAGGCCCATAGAGTGATGCAGAGGCTCAAGAGAGGGATGCAGGGGCTCAAGAGAGTGATGCATCTCAAGAGAAAGATTCAGAGGCTTACGAGAGTGATGCAGAGGCTTAAGAGATGGATGCAGAGGCCCAAGAGAGGGATGCAGAGGCTCAAGAGAGGGATGCAGAGGCTCAAGAGAGGGATGCAGAGGCTCAAGTGAGGGATGCAGAGGCACAAGAGAGGGATGCAGATGCTCTTGAGAGTGCTGCAGAGGCTCAAGAGAAGGATGCAGAGGCTTAAAAGAGTGATGCAAAGGCTCAAGAGAGGGATGCAGAGGCTCATGAGAGGGATGCAGGAGTTCAAGAGATTGATGCAGAGGCTCAAAAGAGTGATGCAGAGGCTTAAGAGATGGATGCAGAGGCTCAGGAGAATGATGAATTGGCTCAAGAGAGTGCTGCAGAGGCTCAAGAGAGGGATGCTGAGGCTCCAGAGAGAGATAAAAAGGCTCCAGAGAGCGATGTAGAGGCTTGAGAGAGGGATGCAGAGGCTCAAGCGAGTGATGTAGAGGTTTAGGAGAGGGATGCAGAGGCTCAAGAGAATGATGCAGAGGCTCAAGAGAGTGATGCAGAGGATCAAAAGAGGGATGCAGGGGCTTAAGAGAGTGATGCAGAGGCTCAAGAGAGTGATGCAGAGACTAAAGAGAGTGATGCAGAGGCTGAAGAGAGTGATGCAGAAGCTCAAGAGAGTGATGCAGAGGATCAAGAGAGTGATGCAGAGGCTCAACAGAGTGATGCAGAGGATCAAGAGAGGGAAGCAGAGGCTTATGAGAGCGATGCAGAGGCTCTAGAGAGTGATTCAGAGTCTCAAGAGAGTTATGCAGAGGCTCAAGAGAGGGCTGCTGAGGCTCCAGAGAGGGATGCAGAGGCTCAAGAGAGTAATGCAGAGGCTCAAGAGAGTGATGCAGAGGCTCAACGGACTAAAGGACTAGCAACGCGAGGGAGGAAAAACAGAGGGAAGGGCGAGAGTGAGAAGCGGCAGAAGGAATGAGAACGAAGGGATGGATCTGCGGCGAGAGGGAAGACGAAGGGAAGGGCGGGATGGGATAGGGGCGGGAGTGGGAAGGGCAGAAGGATGGAGGGTGAGCAGGTTTATGAGAGGGAGGAAAACGGAAGGAGAAGGTGCCAGAACGAGAGGAGGGAGTTTGGTAGTAAAATAGGAGAGGGAGTGGGGAGGGTGTTGATAGATGGTTATGATAAATGAATAGATTAATGGACAATTTATATTGGTAGATAGATGGATGGATACATTGATCGCTTAATATATATATTGACGGATAGACGGATGCATAGATGAGTTGTTGGACGGAAAGACAGATGACTATATGGATGGATAGAAAGATGAGTTGAGGACGGATACATGGATAGATAGATGTATATAATGATAAATGGTTGGTTTAATGGGAAGATAGATTGATGGATTGACAGATATAAGTAGATAGATAGATGGATACATTGATGAATACATTTGTTCTAGGTTAACAGTCGAATCAGGTTAAAGAATATCTTTCGATTTGCTATTGCATCAACCGGGATTCGATCGGGGGCCATTAGGATTATAACCATCGAACTCTCCATTTAGACGCTAGGCCTCCAGTTTGTGTGTGTGTGTGTGTGGTGTTGTGTGTGTGGTGTGTGTGTGTGTGTGTGTGTGTGTGTGTTGTGGGTGTGTGTGTGTGTGTGTGTGTGTGTGTGTGTGTGTGTGTGTGTGTGTGTGTGTGTGTGTGTGTGTGTGTGGTGTGTGTGCGTGTGTGTGTGTGTGTGTGTGTGGTGTGTGTGTGTGTGTGTGTGTGTGTGTGTGTGTGTGTGTGTGTGTGTGTGTATGTGTGTGTGTGTGTGTTTGTGTGTGTGTGTGTGTGTGTGTACTCGGTGTGTGTGTGTGTGTGTGTGTGTGTGTGTGTGTGTGTGTGTGTGTGTGTGTGTGGTGTGTGTGTGTGTGTGTGTGTGTGTGTGTGTGTATGTGTGTGTGTGTGTGTGTGTGTTTGTGTGTGTGTATGTGTGGTGTGTGTGTGTGTGTGTGTGTGTGGTGTGTGTGTGTTAGTTAGAGAGAAATAGATGTAGTAGATATAAAAGAGGATAAATACATTTATTGATTGGCGGGGTCCAAGAGCTAATAACTCGATTCTGCAGATACATATAGTAAATATAAGAATAAAAAAAACACACACACACACAAACACACACACACACACACACACACACACACACACACACACACACACACAACACACACACACCACGCACACACACAAACACTCTGTATAGAAAACCCCCTTTCCTTCCTGTCCTCCCGCCCCGTTCACCCCATTCCCTCCCTGTCCTTCCCTCTTCACTTGACCTCCCACTCCTCACCCAGAATCCTCTGCAACCCTGGTATCCACCTCACAAATCCTCACACCATGGCACAGCTTCCTCCACCAGCAGAACATTCACAAGGAGGAGATTTGAGAAGGGACAGAGGAAAGTGAGCCTCAAGGCAATGTACACTAACATAGACGGTATTACAAATAAAGCAAATGAACTTGGAGAATGGGTACTAGAGGAAAACCAGACATAATAGCTCTCACAGAAACAAAGCTGACGAGACCAATAACAAATGCAGTGTTCCCACAGGACTATTATGTTATGAGAAAGAGAGAGAAGGAAGAGGTGGGGTGGTGTAGCTCTTCTGGTAAGAAAAGTCTAGGATTTCGAGGAGTTGGTTGTTCAGGGATGTGAAGGTTTCAGTGACTAATAATAGGAACAATAACAACTGGAGGGCAAAAAATTATAGTCGTAGTCATATATAATCCACCACCAAATGACAAAAAGACCCAGACAGGAATATGATAGAAACAATATGGCCACCATTAACATAATGGAGAGAGCACTTCTGTTTGCGAGCAGGAATGGATCTGGACTACTAATCATGGAGACTTCAACCATGGAGATAGATTGGGAGAGCAGAGACCCGCATGGAGGACCAGAAACATGGAGAGCTAAGCTGCTGGACGTGCAACAAGAAACTTTCTAAGCCAGCACGTCAAGGATCCAACAAGAATGAGAGGAGAGGATGAACCAGCAATGCTTGATCTGATATTTACCATAAATGAGTGGGATATAAGGGAAGTCAAGATGGAAGCACCCTTGGGAATGAGTGATCACAGTGTTTTTGAACTTTGAGTACCTGGTAGAGCTAGGAATTATCCCCCCCCCCCCCCACAAAAAAAAAAGAACTAGGAAACAAAAGGCTGGCATTACCGAAAGGGAAATTATAGGAGATGAGAAGCTTCTAAGGGAACTACCTTGGGACACAGACCTCAGAGCTAAGTTGTAAAGATATGATGGGACTTGTCACCCAAAAGTGTCAGGAGGCAGTAAGCAGATACATCCCGGCCCAAAAGGAAAAAATCGAGAAGCAAAAGAAGAATCCATGGTATAATAGGGCATGTATGGAAGCAAAGGTACTGAACAAAATGGCGTGGAGGAACTTCCGGAATAACAGAACACCAGAAAGCAGAGAGAGATACCAGAGAACCAGGAATGAGTATGTCCAGGGTGAGAAGAAAAGCAGAGAAAAGTTATGAAAATGATATAGCAAACAAAGCCAAGACCGAACCATAGCTACTCCACAGTCATATCAGAAGGAAAACAACAGTGAAAGAACAGGTAGTGATATATTTACGTAATATCAAACCCATGATTAACGTGAAAAAGTCACTATTTACCATATTGAGGATTTTAGCTTCAAATCAAGAGCGAGGTTTCGTATTATTAAGATCAAAGAAAAGACATATGACAATGTTGTTTCCAATACACATGATAAAAAACAACGTGTTTTCATTAGAATTAACTAAAATGATTTTGATTTTCCGTTTATATTACCGATGGAAGATGTCACGTAAAACCGCTCTAATCCGGCTGAAACGTCGATATATGCAATAAAAACCGAGCTTCTCCCCTTTTCAATATCTTACTCAGTAATTTAACGAGAAAACAAATGGTTGATTGAAAATGAAGTATTTAAGGTTAATTTCTAATCAATTATGTGTTTGCACCTTTTTTATCGTATATTTATATTCGCAGTTTGAAATTACGAATTTTATACCGAAAAATAAGCCAATTACTGAGAGCGGCGATGGGTCACAGTTTGCCCAAAACCACCCTGCAGTTTTGAAAATATCCCAAACATCCCAAATTCGACTCTTGAACCATATTTTGGAGCTAAAATTCTGGCTCCCTGCACGTATTCGCATTTTGAAATTAACAACTTTTAATACCGAAAATATGCCCAATTACTGAAGCGTCGATGGGTCACTTTTTGCCCGAGCCCTCTCTGCAGTTATCAAAAATATCCCAAAACGTCCCAAATTCGACGCTTGAGCCATATTTTGGAGCCAGATTCTAGCTCTCGGCACGTTTTAGCAGTTTGAAATACGAATTTTTTACCGCAAATATGCCAATTACTGAGAGCGGCGATGGGTCACAGTTTGCCCAAATTCACCCTGCAGTTTTGAAAATATCTCAAACATCCCAAAATTCGGCTCTTGAGCCATATATTGGAACCAAACTCTGTCTCACTGCACGTATTCGCAGTTTGAAATTACGACTTTTTGTACCGAATATATGCCAATTCCTGGGATCAGCGATGGGGTCACATTTTGCCCAAACTCTCCCAGCAGTTTCAAAAATATCACAAGCATCCCAAATTCGACGCTTGAACCATATTTTGTAGATAAATTATGGCTCTTTTGCACGTATTCGCAGTTTGAAATTACGACTTTTTATACCAAATATGCCAATTACTGAACGCCCCGATGAGTCCATTTTGCCCAAAACCCTCCCTGCAGTTTTCAAATATCCCAAACATCCCAAATTCGACGCTTGGGCCCTATTAAGGAGCCAAATTCTGGCTCTCTGCTTGTAGAGAGCCAGAACTGGCATATTTTTCGGTATAAAAAGTAGTAATTTCAAACTGCGAATACGTGCAGAGAGCCGGAATTTGGCTCCAAAATATGGTTCAAGAGTCAAATTTGGGATGTTTCTGATATTTTCAAAACTGCAGGGAGGGTTTGGGGAAAATGTGACCCATCGCTGATCCCAGTAATTGGCATATATTCGGTATAAAAGTCATAATTTCAAACTGCGAATACGTGCAGAGAGCGAGAATTTGGCTCCAAAATATTGCTCAAGCGTCAAATTGGTATGTTTGGGATATTTTGACAACTGCAGAGGGGGTTTGGGCAAAATATGACCATCGCTGATCCCAGTAATTGGCATATATTCGGTATAGAAAAGTCGTAATTTCAAACTGCGAATACGTGCAGAGAGCCAGAGTCTGGTTCCAAAATATAGCTCAAGAGTCGAATTTGGGATGTTTGAGATATTTTCAAAAATGCAGGGTGAATTTGGGCAAACTGTGACCCATCGCCGCTCTCAGTAATAGGCATATTTTCGGTATAAAATTCTTAATTTCAAACTGCGATAACGTGCCGAGAGCCAGAATTTGGCTCCTAAATATGGATCAAGCGTCGAATTTGGGACGTTTGGGATATTTTGAAAACTGCAGAGAGGTCTTGGGCAAATGTGATCCATCTCTGTTTTCAGTAACTGGCATATTTTCGGTATAAAAAGTCGTAATTTCATACTGCGAATACGTGCAGAAAGCCAGAACTTGACTCCAAGTTATGCAGAAAGCCAGAAATTGGTTCCAAAATATTCTTCAAGGGTCGTATTTGGATGTTGGGATATTTCGAAAACTGCAGAGGGGTTTGGGCAAAATGTGACCCATCGCCCGCTTACAGTAATTGGTATATTTTCGGATAAAAAAGTCGTAATTTCAAACTTCGAATACATGCAGAGAGCCAGAATTTGGCGCCAAAATATGGTTCAAGCGTCGAATTTGGGATGTTTGTGATATGTTAAAACTGCAGGGAGGGTTTGTGCAAAATGTGACCCATCGTTGTTCCCAGTAATTGGCATATATTCGGTATAAAAAGTCGTAATTTCAAACTGCGAATACGTGCAGAGAGCCAAATTTGGCTCCAAAATATTGCTCAATAGTCGAATTTGGGATGTTTGGATATTTTTGAAAACTGCAGGGAGGGTTTAGGCAAAATATGACTCATCGGCCCGTTCAGTAATTGGCATATTTTCGGTATAAAAAGTCGTAATTTCAAACTTCGAATACATGCAGAGAGCCAGAATTGGCGCCAAAATATGGCTCAAGCGTAAAACTTGGGATGTTTGGGATATTTTCAAAACTGCTAGGTGGGTTTGGGCAAACTGTGACCCATCGCCGCTCTCAGTAATTGTCATATTTTCGTGTAAAATTCGTAATTTCAAACTGCGAATACATGAAGAGAGCCAGAATTTGGCTCCTTAATATGGCTCAAGCGTCGAATTTGGGATGTTTGGGATATTTTGAAAACTTCAGGGAGGTTTTGGGCAAAATGTGATCCATCGCCGCTTTCAGTAATTGGCATTTTTTCTGTATTAAAAGTCGTAATTTCATACTGCGAATACGTGCAGAAAGCCAGAATTTGACTCCAAGTTATACCTCAAGGGTCGTATTTGGGATGTTTGGGATATTTTTAAAACTGCAAGGGGGTTTGGGCAAAATGTGACCCATCGCTGCTTTCAGTATTTGGCATATTTTCGGTATAAAAAGTAGTAATTTCAAAAAGCGATTACGTGCAGAGAGCCAGAACTTGGCTCCAAAATATGCTTAAGCGTCAAATTTGGGATGTTGGGATATTTTGAAAACTGCCGGGAAGGTTTGGGCAAAATGTGACTCATCGGGGCGTTAAGTAATTGGCATATTTTGGTATAAAAAGTCGTAATTTCAAACTGCGAATACGTGCAAAGAGCCAGAATTTGGCTACAAAATATGGTTCAAGCGTCGAATTTGGGATGTTCGTTATATTTTAAAACTACAGGGAGGGTTTGGGCAAAATGAGACCCATCGCTGATCCAGGAATTGGCATATATTCGGTAAAAAAAGTCGTAATTTCAAACTGCGAATACGTGCAGAGAGACAGAGTTTGGTTCCAAAATACGGCTCAGAGTCGAATTTGGGATGTTTGAGATATTTTGAAAACTGCAGAGAGGGCTCGGGCAAAATGTGATCCATCGCCGCTTTCAGTAACTGGCATATTTCGGTATAAAAAGTCGTAATATCAAACTGCGAATACGTGCAGAGAGCCAGAATTTCGCGCCAAAATATGGCTCAAGCGTCGAACTTGTGATGTTTGGGATATTTTCAAAACTGCAGGGTGGGGTTGGGAAAACTGTGACCCATCGCTGATCCCAGTAATTGGCATATATTCGTATAAAAAGTCATAATTTCAAACTGCGAATACTTGCAGAGAGCGAGAATTTTGTTCCAAATGTTGCTCAAGCGTCAAATTTGGGATGTTTTGGATATTTTGAAAACTGCAGGGAGGGTTTGGGCAAAATGTGACTCATCGGCGCGTTCAGTAATTGGCATATTTTGGATAAAAAAGTCGTAATTTCAAACTGCGAATAGGTGCAGTGAGACAGAATTTGGCGCCAAAATATGGCTCAAGATTCGAATTTGGGACGTTTGGGATATTTGGAAAACTGCAGGGAGGGCTTGGGCAAAATGTGATCCATCGCTGCTTTCAGTAACCGGCATATTTTCGGTATAAAAAGTCGTAATTTCAAACTGCGAATACGTGTCGAGAGCCAGAATATGGCTCCAAAATATGGTTCAAGTGTCTAATTTGGGATGTTTGGGATATTTTGAAAACTGCAGGGAGGACTTGGGCAAAATTTGACTCATCAGCGCGCTCAGTAATTGGCATATTTTCGGTATATAAATTCGTAATTTCCAAAAGCGATTACGTGCAGAGATCCAGAACTTGGCTCCAAAATATGGCTCAAGCGTCGAATTTGGGATGTCTGGGATATTTTCAAAACTGCAGGGTGGGTTTGGGCAAACAGTGACCCATCGCCGCTCTCAGTAATTGGCATATTTTCGGTATAAAATTTGTAATTTCAAACTGCGAATACATCCAAAGAGCCAGAATTTGGCTCCTTAATATGGCCCAAGCGTCGAATTTGGGATTTTGGGATATTTTGAAAACTGCAGGGAGGATTTGGGCAAAATGTGATCCATCGCCGCTTTAAGTAATTGGCATTTTTTCTGTATAAAAAGTCGTAATTTCAAACTGCGAAAACGTGCAGAAAGCCAGAATTTGGCTCGAAAATATGGTTCAAGAGTAGAATTTGGGATGTTTGTGATATTTTTAAAACTGCAGGGAGTGTTTGGGCAAAATGTGACACATCGCTGATCCCAGTAATTGGCATATATTCGGTATAAAAAGTCGTAATTTCAAACTGCGAATACGTGCAGAGAGCGAGAATTTGGCTCCAAAATATTGCTCAAGCGTCAAATTTGGGATGTTTGTGATATTTTTAAAACTGCTGGGAGGTTTTGAGCAAACTGTGACCCATCGCCGCTCTCAGTAATTGGCATATTTTCGGTAAAAATTCGTAATTTCAAACTGCAAATACATGCAGAGAGCCAGAATTTGGCTCCTTAATATGGCCCAAGCGTCGAATTTGAGATGTTTGGGATATTTTGAAAACTGCAGGGAGGATTCGGGCAAAATGTGATCCATCGCCGCTTTCAGTAATTGGCATTTTTTCTGTATAAAAAGTCGTAATTTCAAACTGCGAATACGTGCAGAAAGCCAGAATTTGGCTCGAAAATATGGTTCAAGAGTAGAATTTGGGATGTTTTTGATATTTTTAAAACTGCAGGGAGGGTTTGGGCAAAATGTGACACATCGCTGATCCCAGTAATTGGCATATATTCGGTATAAAAAGTCGTAATTTCAAACTGCGAATACGTGCAGAGAGCGAGAATTTGGCTCCAAAATATTGTTCAAGCGTCAAATTTGGGATGTTTGTGATATTTTTAAAACTGCAGGGAGGGTTTGGGCAAAATGTGACCCATCGCTGATCCCAGTAATTGGCATATATTCGGTATAAAAAGTTACAATTTCAAACTGCGAATACTTGCAGAGAGCGAGAATTTTGTTCCAAAATATTGCTCAAGCGTCAAATTTGGGATGTTTGGGATATTTTTAAAACTGCTGGGAGGTTTTGAGCAAACTGTGACCCATCGCCGCTCTCAGTAATTGGCATATTTTCGGTATAAAATTCGTAATTTCAAACTGCAAATACATGCAGAGAGCCAGAATTTGGCTCCTTAATATGGCCCAAGCGTCGAATTTGAGATGTTTGGGATATTTTGAAAACTGCAGGGAGGATTCGGGCAAAATGTGATCCATCGCCGCTTTCAGTAATTGGCATTTTTTCTGTATAAAAAGTCGTAATTTCAAATTGCGAATACGTGCAGAAAGCCAGAATTTGGCTCGAAAATATGGTTCAAGAGTAGAATTTGGGATGTTTGTGATATTTTTAAAACTGCAGGGAGGGTTTGGGCAAAATGTGACACATCGCTGATCCCAGTAATTGGCATATATTCGGTATAAAAAGTCGTAATTTCAAACTGCGAATACGTGCAGAGAGCGAGAATTTGGCTCCAAATATTGCTCAAGCGTCAAATTTGGGATGTTTGAGATATTTTGAAAACTACAGGGAGGGTTTGGGCAAAATGTGACCCATCGCTGATCCCAGTAATTGGCATATATTCGGTATAAAAGTCGTAATTTCAAACTGCGAATACGTGCAGAGAGCCAGAATTTGGCTCCAAAATATTGTTCAATAGTTGAATTTGGGATGTTTGGGATATTTTGAAAACTGCAGGGAGGGTTTGGGCAAAATGTGACTCATCGGCGCGTTCAGTAATTGGCATATTTTCGATATAAAAAGTCGTAATTTCAAACTGCGAATACATGCAGAGAGCCAGAATTTGTCGCCAAAACATGGCTCAAGCGTCGAACTTGGGATGTTTAGGATATTTTCAAAACTGCAGGGTGGGTTTGGGCAAACTGTGACCCATCGCCCCTCTCAGTAATTGGCATATTTTCGGTATAAAATTCGTAATTTCAAATTGCGAATACATGCAGAGAGCCAGAATTTGGCTCCTTAATATGGCCCAAGCGTCGAATTTAGGATGTTTGGGATATTTTGAAAACTTCAGGGAGGTTTTGCGCAAAATGTGATCCATCGCCGCTCTCCGTAATTGGCATTTTTTCTGTATAAAAAGTCGTAATATCAAACTGCGAATACGTGCAGAGAGCCAGAATTTGGCTCCAAAATATGGTTCAAGCGTCGATTTTGGGATGTTTGTGATATTGTTAAAACTGGAGGGAGGGTTTGGGCAAAATGTGACCCATCGCTGATCCCAGTAATTGGCATATATTCGGTATAAAAAGTCGTAATTTCAAACTGCGAATACGTGCAAAGAGCCAGAATTTGGCTACAAAATATTGTTCAATCGTCGAATTTGGGATGTTTGTAATAATTTAAAACTGCAGGGAGGGTTTGGGCAAAATGTGACCCATCGCTGATCCCAGGAATTGGCATATATTCGGTATAAAAAGTCGTAATTTCAAACTGCGAATACGTGCAGAGAGCCAGAATTTGGCTCCAAATTATTGCTCAATAGTCGAATTTGGGATGTTTGGGATATTTTGAAAACTGCAGAGAGGGCTCGGGCAAAATGTGATCCATCGCCGCTTTCAGTAATTGGAATATTTTCGGTATAAAAAGTCGTTATTTCATACTGCGAATACGTGCAGAGAGCCAGAAATTGGCTCCAAAATATTCCTCAAGGGTCGTATTTGAGATGTTTGGGATATTTCGAAAACTGCAGAGGGGTTTGGACAAAGTGTGACCCATTGACGCTTTCAGTAATTGGTATATTTGCGGTATAAAATTCGTAATTTCAAACTGCGAATAAGTGAAGAGAGCCAGAATTTGGTTCCAAAATATGGTTCAAGGTAGAATTTGGGATGTTTGGGATATTTTGAAAACTGCAGAGAGGGTTTGGGCAAAATGTGATCCATCGCCGCTCTCAGTAATTGGCATTTTTTCTGTAAAAAGTCGTAATATGAAACTGCGAATACGTGCAGGGAGCCAAAATTTGGTTCCAAAATATGGTTCAAGCGTCGAATTTGGGATGTTTGTGATATTTTTAAAACTGCAGGGAGCGTTTGGGCAAAATGTGACCCATCGCTGATCCCAGTAATTGGCTTATATTCGGTATAAAAGTCGTAATTTCAAACTGCGAATACGTGCAAAGAGCCAGAATTTAGCGCCAAAATATGGCTCAAGCGTCGAACTTGTGAAGTTTGGGATATTTTCAAAACTGCAGGGTGGGGTTGGGAAAACTGTGACCCATCGCCGCTCTAAGTAATTGGCATATTTTCGGTATAAAATTCGTAATTTCAAACTGCGAATACATGCAGAGAGCCAGAATTTGACTCCTTAATATGGCTCAAGCGTCGAATTTGGGATGTTTGGGATATTTTGAAAACTTCAGGGAGGTTTTGGGCAAAATGTGATCCATCGCCGCTTTCAGTAATTGGCATTTTTTCTGTATAAAAAGTCGTAATTTCAAACTGCGAATACGTGCAGGGAGTCAGAATTTGGCTCCAAAATACGGTTCAAGAGTCGAATTTGGGATGTTTCTGATATTTTCAAGACTGCAGGGAGGGTTTGGGCAAAATGTGACCCATCGCTGATCCCAGTAATTGGCATATATTCGGTATAAAAAGTTACAATTTCAAACTGCGAATACTTGCAGAGAGCGAGAATTTTGTTCCAAAATATTGCTCAAGCGTCAAATTTGGGATGTTTTGGATATTTTGAAAACTGCCGGGAGGGTTTGGGCAAAATGTGACTCATCGGCGCGTTCAGTAATTGGCATATTTTGGTATAAAAAGTCGTAATTTCAAACTGCGAATAGGTGCAGAGAGACAGAATTTGGCGCCAAAATATGGCTCAAGAGTCGAATTTGGGACGTTTGGGATATTTGGAAAACTGCAGGGAGGGCTTGGGCAAAATGTGATCCATCGCTGCTTTCAGTAACCGGCATATTTTCGGTATAAAAAGTCGTAATTTCAAACTGCGAATACGTGTCGAGAGCCAGAATTTGGCTCCAAAATATGGTTCAAGTGTCTAATTTGGGATGTTTGGGATATTTTGAAAACTGCAGGGAGGGCTTGGGCAAAATTTGACTCATCGGCGCGCTCAGTAATTGGCATATTTTCGGTATATAAATTCGTAATTTCCAAAAGCGATTACGTGCAGAGAGCCGGAATTTGGCTCCAAAATATGGTTCAAGAGTCAAATTTGGGATGTTTCTGATATTTTCAAAACTGCAGGGAGGGTTTGGGGAAAATGTGACCCATCGCTGATCCCAGTAATTGGCATATATTCGGTATAAAAGTCATAATTTCAAACTGCGAATACGTGCAGAGAGCGAGAATTTGGCTCCAAAATATTGCTCAAGCGTCAAATTTGGTATGTTTGGGATATTTTGACAACTGCAGAGGGGGTTTGGGCAAAATATGACCCATCGCTGATCCCAGTAATTGGCATATATTCGGTATAGAAAGTCGTAATTTCAAACTGCGAATACGTGCAGAGAGCCAGAGTCTGGTTCCAAAATATAGCTCAAGAGTCGAATTTGGGATGTTTGAGATATTTTCAAAAATGCAGGGTGAATTTGGGCAAACTGTGACCCATCGCCGCTCTCAGTAATAGGCATATTTTCGGTATAAAATTCTTAATTTCAAACTGCGATAACGTGCCGAGAGCCAGAATTTGGCTCCTAAATATGGATCAAGCGTCGAATTTGGGACGTTTGGGATATTTTGAAAACTGCAGAGAGGTCTTGGGCAAAATGTGATCCATCTCTGTTTTCAGTAACTGGCATATTTTCGGTATAAAAAGTCGTAATTTCATACTGCGAATACGTGCAGAAAGCCAGAACTTGACTCCAAGTTATGCAGAAAGCCAGAAATTGGTTCCAAAATATTCTTCAAGGGTCGTATTTGGGATGTTTGGGATATTTCGAAAACTGCAGAGGGGTTTGGGCAAAATGTGACCCATCGCCGCTTACAGTAATTGGTATATTTTCGGTATAAAAAGTCGTAATTTCAAACTTCGAATACATGCAGAGAGCCAGAATTTGGCGCCAAAATATGGTTCAAGCGTCGAATTTGGGATGTTTGTGATATTGTTAAAACTGCAGGGAGGGTTTGTGCAAAATGTGACCCATCGTTGTTCCCAGTAATTGGCATATATTCGGTATAAAAAGTCGTAATTTCAAACTGCGAATACGTGCAGAGAGCCAAAATTTGGCTCCAAATATTGCTCAATAGTCGAATTTGGGATGTTTGGGATATTTTGAAAACTGCAGGGAGGGTTTAGGCAAAATATGACTCATCGGCCCGTTCAGTAATTGGCATATTTTCGGTATAAAAAGTCGTAATTTCAAACTTCGAATACATGCAGAGAGCCAGAATTTGGCGCCAAAATATGGCTCAAGCGTCGAACTTGGGATGTTTGGGATATTTTCAAAACTGCTAGGTGGGTTTGGGCAAACTGTGACCCATCGCCGCTCTCAGTAATTGTCATATTTTCGGTGTAAAATTCGTAATTTCAAACTGCGAATACATGAAGAGAGCCAGAATTTGGCTCCTTAATATGGCTCAAGCGTCGAATTTGGGATGTTTGGGATATTTTGAAAACTTCAGGGAGGTTTTGGGCAAAATGTGATCCATCGCCGCTTTCAGTAATTGGCATTTTTTCTGTATAAAAAGTCGTAATTTCATACTGCGAATACGTGCAGAAAGCCAGAATTTGACTCCAAGTTATACCTCAAGGGTCGTATTTGGGATGTTTGGGATATTTTTAAAACTGCAAGGGGGTTTGGGCAAAATGTGACCCATCGCTGCTTTCAGTATTTGGCATATTTTCGGTATAAAAAGTAGTAATTTCAAAAAGCGATTACGTGCAGAGAGCCAGAACTTGGCTCCAAAATATTGCTTAAGCGTCAAATTTGGGATGTTTGGGATATTTTGAAAACTGCCGGGAAGGTTTGGGCAAAATGTGACTCATCGGGGCGTTAAGTAATTGGCATATTTTGGTATAAAAAGTCGTAATTTCAAACTGCGAATACGTGCAAAGAGCCAGAATTTGGCTACAAAATATGGTTCAAGCGTCGAATTTGGGATGTTCGTTATATTTTTAAAACTACAGGGAGGGTTTGGGCAAAATGAGACCCATCGCTGATCCCAGGAATTGGCATATATTCGGTAAAAAAAAGTCGTAATTTCAAACTGCGAATACGTGCAGAGAGACAGAGTTTGGTTCCAAAATACGGCTCAAGAGTCGAATTTGGGATGTTTGAGATATTTTGAAAACTGCAGAGAGGGCTCGGGCAAAATGTGATCCATCGCCGCATTCAGTAACTGGCATATTTTCGGTATAAAAAGTCGTAATATCAAACTGCGAATACGTGCAGAGAGCCAGAATTTCGCGCCAAAATATGGCTCAAGCGTCGAACTTGTGATGTTTGGGATATTTTCAAAACTGCAGGGTGGGGTTGGGAAAACTGTGACCCATCGCTGATCCCAGTAATTGGCATATATTCGGTATAAAAAGTCATAATTTCAAACTGCGAATACTTGCAGAGAGCGAGAATTTTGTTCCAAAATGTTGCTCAAGCGTCAAATTTGGGATGTTTTGGATATTTTGAAAACTGCAGGGAGGGTTTGGGCAAAATGTGACTCATCGGCGCGTTCAGTAATTGGCATATTTTGGTATAAAAAGTCGTAATTTCAAACTGCGAATAGGTGCAGTGAGACAGAATTTGGCGCCAAAATATGGCTCAAGATTCGAATTTGGGACGTTTGGGATATTTGGAAAACTGCAGGGAGGGCTTGGGCAAAATGTGATCCATCGCTGCTTTCAGTAACCGGCATATTTTCGGTATAAAAAAGTCGTAATTTCAAACTGCGAATACGTGTCGAGAGCCAGAATATGGCTCCAAAATATGGTTCAAGTGTCTAATTTGGGATGTTTGGGATATTTTGAAAACTGCAGGGAGGACTTGGGCAAATTTGACTCATCAGCGCGCTCAGTAATTGGCATATTTTCGGTATATAAATTCGTAATTTCCAAAAGCGATTACGTGCAAAGATCCAGAACTTGGCTCCAAAATATGGCTCAAGCGTCGAATTTGGGATGTCTGGGATATTTTCAAAACTGCAGGGTGGGTTTGGGCAAACAGTGACCCATCGCCGCTCTCAGTAATTGGCATATTTTCGGTATAAAATTTGTAATTTCAAACTGCGAATACATCCAAAGAGCCAGAATTTGGCTCCTTAATATGGCCCAAGCGTCGAATTTGGGATGTTTGGGATATTTTGAAAACTGCAGGGAGGATTTGGGCAAAATGTGATCCATCGCCGCTTTAAGTAATTGGCATTTTTTCTGTATAAAAAGTCGTAATTTCAAACTGCGAAAACGTGCAGAAAGCCAGAATTTGGCTCGAAAATATGGTTCAAGAGTAGAATTTGGGATGTTTGTGATATTTTTAAAACTGCAGGGAGTGTTTGGGCAAAATGTGACACATCGCTGATCCCAGTAATTGGCATATATTCGGTATAAAAAGTCGTAATTTCAAACTGCGAATACGTGCAGAGAGCGAGAATTTGGCTCCAAAATATTGCTCAAGCGTCAAATTTGGGATTTTGTGATATTTTTAAAACTGCTGGGAGGTTTTGAGCAAACTGTGACCCATCGCCGCTCTCAGTAATTGGCATATTTTCGGTATAAAATTCGTAATTTCAAACTGCAAATACATGCAGAGAGCCAGAATTTGGCTCCTTAATATGGCCCAAGCGTCGAATTTGAGATGTTTGGGATATTTTGAAAACTGCAGGGAGGATTCGGGCAAAATGTGATCCATCGCCGCTTTCAGTAATTGGCATTTTTTCTGTATAAAAAGTCGTAATTTCAAACTGCGAATACGTGCAGAAAGCCAGAATTTGGCTCGAAAATATGGTTCAAGAGTAGAATTTGGGATGTTTTTGATTTTTAAAACTGCAGGGAGGGTTTGGGCAAAATGTGACACATCGCTGATCCCAGTAATTGGCATATATTCGGTATAAAAAGTCGTAATTTCAAACTGCGAATACGTGCAGAGAGCGAGAATTTGGCTCCAAAATATTGTTCAAGCGTCAAATTTGGGATGTTTGTGATATTTTTAAAACTGCAGGGAGGGTTTGGGCAAAATGTGACCCATCGCTGATCCCAGTAATTGGCATATATTCGGTATAAAAAGTTACAATTTCAAACTGCGAATACTTGCAGAGAGCGAGAATTTTGTTCCAAAATATTGCTCAAGCGTCAAATTTGGGATGTTTGTGATATTTTTAAAACTGCTGGGAGGTTTTGAGCAAACTGTGACCCATCGCCGCTCTCAGTAATTGGCATATTTTCGGTATAAAATTCGTAATTTCAAACTGCAAATACATGCAGAGAGCCAGAATTTGGCTCCTTAATATGGCCCAAGCGTCGAATTTGAGATGTTTGGGATATTTTGAAAACTGCAGGGAGGATTCGGGCAAAATGTGATCCATCGCCGCTTTCAGTAATTGGCATTTTTTCTGTATAAAAAGTCGTAATTTCAAATTGCGAATACGTGCAGAAAGCCAGAATTTGGCTCGAAAATATGGTTCAAGAGTAGAATTTGGGATGTTTGTGATATTTTTAAAACTGCAGGGAGGGTTTGGGCAAAATGTGACACATCGCTGATCCAGTAATTGGCATATATTCGGTAAAAAGTCGTAATTTCAAACTGCGAATACGTGCAGAGAGCGAGAATTTGGCTCCAAAATATTGCTCAAGCGTCAAATTTGGGATGTTTGAGATATTTTGAAAACTACAGGGAGGGTTTGGGCAAAATGTGACCCATCGCTGATCCCAGTAATTGGCATATATTCGGTATAAAAGTCGTAATTTCAAACTGCGAATACGTGCAGAGAGCCAGAATTTGGCTCCAAAATATTGTTCAATAGTTGAATTTGGGATGTTTGGGATATTTTGAAAACTGCAGGGAGGGTTTGGGCAAAATGTGACTCATCGGCGCGTTCAGTAATTGGCATATTTTCGATATAAAAAGTCGTAATTTCAAACTGCGAATACATGCAGAGAGCCAGAATTTGTCGCCAAAACATGGCTCAAGCGTCGAACTTGGGATGTTTAGGATATTTTCAAAACTGCAGGGTGGGTTTGGGCAAACTGTGACCCATCCCCTCTCAGTAATTGGCATATTTTCGGTATAAAATTCGTAATTTCAAATTGCGAATACATGCAGAGAGCCAGAATTTGGCTCCTTAATATGGCCCAAGCGTCGAATTTAGGATGTTTGGGATATTTTGAAAACTTCAGGGAGGTTTTGCGCAAAATGTGATCCATCGCCGCTCTCCGTAATTGGCATTTTTTCTGTATAAAAAGTCGTAATATCAAACTGCGAATACGTGCAGAGAGCCAGAATTTGGCTCCAAAATATGGTTCAAGCGTCGATTTTGGGATGTTTGTGATATTGTTAAAACTGGAGGGAGGGTTTGGGCAAAATGTGACCCATCGCTGATCCCAGTAATTGGCATATATTCGGTATAAAAAGTCGTAATTTCAAACTGCGAATACGTGCAAAGAGCCAGAATTTGGCTACAAAATATTGTTCAATCGTCGAATTTGGGATGTTTGTAATAATTTTAAAACTGCAGGGAGGGTTTGGGCAAAATGTGACCCATCGCTGATCCCAGGAATTGGCATATATTCGGTATAAAAAGTCGTAATTTCAAACTGCGAATACGTGCAGAGAGCCAGAATTTGGCTCCAAATTATTGCTCAATAGTCGAATTTGGGATGTTTGGGATATTTTGAAAACTGCAGAGAGGGCTCGGGCAAAATGTGATCCATCGCCGCTTTCAGTAATTGGAATATTTTCGGTATAAAAGTCGTTATTTCATACTGCGAATACGTGCAGAGAGCCAGAAATTGGCTCCAAAATATTCCTCAAGGGTCGTATTTGAGATGTTTGGGATATTTCGAAAACTGCAGAGGGGTTTGGACAAAGTGTGACCCATTGACGCTTTCAGTAATTGGTATATTTGCGGTATAAAATTCGTAATTTCAAACTGCGAATAAGTGAAGAGAGCCAGAATTTGGTTCCAAAATATGGTTCAAGGTAGAATTTGGGATGTTTGGGATATTTTGAAAACTGCAGAGAGGGTTTGGGCAAAATGTGATCCATCGCCGCTCTCAGTAATTGGCATTTTTTCTGTATAAAAAGTCGTAATATGAAACTGCGAATACGTGCAGGGAGCCAAAATTTGGTTCCAAAATATGGTTCAAGCGTCGAATTTGGGATGTTTGTGATATTTTTAAAACTGCAGGGAGCGTTTGGGCAAAATGTGACCCATCGCTGATCCCAGTAATTGGCTTATATTCGGTATAAAAGTCGAAATTTCAAACTGCGAATACGTGCAAAGAGCCAGAATTTAGCGCCAAAATATGGCTCAAGCGTCGAACTTGTGAAGTTTGGGATATTTTCAAAACTGCAGGGTGGGGTTGGGAAAACTGTGACCCATCGCCGCTCTAAGTAATTGGCATATTTTCGGTATAAAATTCGTAATTTCAAACTGCGAATACATGCAGAGAGCCAGAATTTGACTCCTTAATATGGCTCAAGCGTCGAATTTGGGATGTTTGGGATATTTTGAAAACTTCAGGGAGGTTTTGGGCAAAATGTGATCCATCGCCGCTTTCAGTAATTGGCATTTTTTCTGTATAAAAAGTCGTAATTTCAAACTGCGAATACGTGCAGGGAGTCAGAATTTGGCTCCAAAATACGGTTCAAGAGTCGAATTTGGGATGTTTCTGATATTTTCAAGACTGCAGGGAGGGTTTGGGCAAAATGTGACCCATCGCTGATCCCAGTAATTGGCATATATTCGGTATAAAATGTTACAATTTCAAACTGCGAATACTTGCAGAGAGCGAGAATTTTGTTCCAAAATATTGCTCAAGCGTCAAATTTGGGATGTTTTGGATATTTTGAAAACTGCCGGGAGGGTTTGGGCAAAATGTGACTCATCGGCGCGTTCAGTAATTGGCATATTTTGGTATAAAAAGTCGTAATTTCAAACTGCGAATAGGTGCAGAGAGACAGAATTTGGCGCCAAAATATGGCTCAAGAGTCGAATTTGGGACGTTTGGGATATTTGGAAAACTGCAGGGAGGGCTTGGGCAAAATGTGATCCATCGCTGCTTTCAGTAACCGGCATATTTTCGGTATAAAAGTCGTAATTTCAAACTGCGAATACGTGTCGAGAGCCAGAATTTGGCTCCAAAATATGGTTCAAGTGTCTAATTTGGGATGTTTGGGATATTTTGAAAACTGCAGGGAGGGCTTGGGCAAAATTTGACTCATCGGCGCGCTCAGTAATTGGCATATTTTCGGTATATAAATTCGTAATTTCCAAAAGCGATTACGTGCAGAGAGCCAGAACTTGGCTCCAAAATATGGCTCAAGCGTCGAATTTGGGATGTTTGGGATATTTTCAAAACTGCAGGGTGGGTTTGGGCAAACAGTGACCCATCGCCGCTCTCAGTAATTGGCATATTTTCGGTATAATATTTGTAATTTCAAACTGCGAATACATCCAGAGAGCCAGAATTTGGCTCCTCAATATGACCCAAGCGTCGAATTTGGGATGTTTGGGATATTTTGAAAACTGCAGGGAGGATTTGGGCAAAATGTGATCCATCGCCGCTTTCAGTAATTGGCATTTTTTCTGTATAAAAATTCGTAATTTCAAACTGCGAATACGTGCAGAAAGCCAGAATTTGGCTCGAAAGAATGGTTCAAGAGTAGAATTTGGGATGTTTGTGATATTTTTAAAACTGCAGGGAGGGTTTGGGCAAAATGTGACACATCGCTGATCCCAGAAATTGGCATATATTCGGTATAAAAAGTCGTATTTCAAACTGCGAATACGTGCAGAGAGCGAGAATTTGGCTCCAAAATATTGTTCAAGCGTCAAATTTGGGATGTTTGTGATATTTTTAAAACTGCAGGGAGGGTTTGGGCAAAATGTGACCCATCGCTGATCCCAGTAATTGGCATATATTCGGTATAAAAATTCGTAATTTCAAACTGCGAATACGTGCAGAGAGCCAGAATTTGCTCCAAATTATTGCTCAATAGTCGAATTTGGGATGTTTGGGATATTTTGAAAACTGCAGGGAGGGTTTGGGCAAAATGTGACTCATCGGCGCGTTCAGTAATTGGCATGTTTTCGATATAAAAAGTCGTAATTTCAAACTGCGAATACGTGCAGAGAGCCACAATTTGGCGCCAAAACATGGCTCAAGCGTCGAACTTGGGATGTTTAGGATATTTTCAAAACTGCAGGGTGGGTTTGGGCAGACTGTGACCCATCGCCTCTCTCAGTAATTGGCATATTTTCGGAATAAAATTCTTAATTTCAAACTGCGAAAACGTGCCGAGAGCCAGAATTTGGCTCCAAAATATGGTTCAAGTGTCTAATTTGGGATGTTTGGGAAATTTTGAAAACTGCAGGGAGGACTTGGGCAAAATTTGACTCATCGGCGCGCTCAGTAATTGGCATTTTCGGTATATAAATTCGTAATTTCCAAAAGCGATTACGTGCAGAGAGCCAGAACTTGGCTCCAAAATCTGGCTCAAGCGTCGAATTTGGGATGTTTGGGATATTTTCAAAACTGCAGGGTGGGTTTGGGCAAACAGTGACCCATCGCCGCTCTCAGTAATTGGCATATTTTCAGTATAATATTTGTAATTTCAAACTGCGAATACATCCAGAGAGCCAGAATTTGGCTCCTCAATATGGCCCAAGGGTCGAATTTGGGATGTTTGGGATATTTTGAAAACTGCAGGGAGGATTTGGGCAAAATGTGATCCATCGCCGCCTTCAGTAATTGGCATTTTTCTGTATAAAAAGTCGTAATTTCAAACTGCGAATACGTGCAGCAAGCCAGAATTTGGCTCGAAAATATGGTTCAAGAGTAGAATTTGGGATGTTTGTGATATTTTTAAAACTGCAGGGAGGGTTTGGGCAAAATGTGACACATCGCTGATCCCAGAAATTGGCATATATTCGGTATAAAAAGTCGTAATTTCAAACTGCGAATACGTGCAGAGAGCGAGAATTTGGCTCCAAAATATTGTTCAAGCGTCAAATTTGGGATGTTTGTGATATTTTTAAAACTGCAGGAGGGTTTGGGCAAAATGTGACCCATCGCTGATCCCAGTAATTGGCATATATTCGGTATAAAATTCGTAATTTCAAACTGCGAATACGTGCAGAGAGCCAGAATTTGGCGCCAAAACATGGCTCAAGCGTCGAACTTGGGATGTTTAGGATATTTTCAAAACTGCAGGGTGGGTTTGGGCAAACTATGACCCATCGCCGCTCTCAGTAATTGGCATATTTTCGGTATAAAATTCGTAATTTCAAACTGCGAATACACGCAGAGAGCCAGAATTTTACTCCTTAATATGGCTCAAGCGTCGAATTTGGGATGTTTGGGATATTTTGAAAACTTCAGGGAGGTTTTGGGCAAAATGTGATCCATCGCCGCTTTCAGTAATTGGCATTTTTTCTGTATAAAAATTCGTAATTTTAAACTGCGAATACGTGCAGGGAGTCAGAATTTGGCTCCAAATATGGTTCAAGAGTCGAATTTGGGATGTTTCTGATATTTTCAAGACTGCAGGGAGGGTTTGGGCAAAATGTGACCCATCGCTGATCCCAGGAATTGGCATATATTCGGTATAAAAAGTTACAATTTCAAACTGCGAATTCTTGCAGAGAGCGAGAATTTTGTTCCAAAATATTGCTCAAGCGTCAAATTTGGGATGTTTTGGATATTTTAAAAACTGCCGGGAGGGTTTGGGCAAAATGTGACTCATCGGCGCGTTCAGTAATTGGCATATTTTGGTATAAAAAGTCGTAATTTCAAACTGCGAATAGGTGCAGAGAGACAGAATTTGGCGCCAAAATATGGCTCAAGAGTCGAATTTGGGACGTTTGGGATATTTGGAAAACTGCAGGGAGGGCTTGGGCAAAATGTGATCCATCGCTGCTTTCAGTAACCGGCATATATTCGGTATAAAAAGTCGTAATTTCAAACTGCGAATACGTGTCGAGAGCCAGAATTTGGCTCCAAAATATGGTTCAAGTGTCTAATTTGGGATGTTTGGGATATTTTGAAAACTGCAGGGAGGACTTGGGCATAATTTGACTCATCGGCGCGCTCAGTAATTGGCATATTTTCGGTATATAAATTCGTAATTTCCAAAAGCGATTACGTGCAGAGAGCCAGAACTTGGCTCCAAAATATGGCTCAAGCGTCGAATTTGGGATGTTTGGGATATTTTAAAAACTGCAGGGTGGGTTTGGGCAAACAGTGACCCATCGCCGCTCTCAGTAATTGGCATATTTTCGGTATAATATTTGTAATTTCAAACTGCGAATACATCCAGAGAGCCAGAATTTGGCTCCTCAATATGACCCAAGCGTCGAATTTGGGATGTTTGGGATATTTTGAAAACTGCAGGGAGGATTTGGGCAAAATGTGATCCATCGCCGCTTTCAGTAATTGGCATTTTTTCTGTATAAAAATTCGTAATTTCAAACTGCGAATACGTGCAGAAAGCCAGAATTTGGCTCGAAAATATGGTTCAAGAGTAGAATTTGGGATGTTTGTGATATTTTTAAAACTGCAGGGAGGGTTTGGGCAAAATGTGACACATCGCTGATCCCAGAAATTGGCATATATTCGGTATAAAAAGTCGTATTTCAAACTGCGAATACGTGCAGAGACCGAGAATTTGGCTCCAAAATATTGTTCAAGCGTCAAATTTGGGATGTTTGTGATATTTTTAAAACTGCAGGGAGGGTTTGGGCAAAATGTGACCCATCGCTGACCCCAGTAATTGGCATATATTCGGTATAAAATTCGTAATTTCAAACTGCGAATACGTGCAGAGAGCCAGAATTTGGCTCCAAATTATTGCTCAATAGTCGAATTTGGGATGTTTGGGATATTTTGAAAACTGCAGGGAGGGTTTGGGCAAAATGTGACTCATCGGCGCGTTCAGTAATTGGCATGTTTTCGATATAAAAAGTCGTAATTTCAAACTGCGAATACGTGCAGAGAGCCACAATTTGGCGCCAAAACATGGCTCAAGCGTCGAACTTGGGATGTTTAGGATATTTTCAAAACTGCAGGGTGGGTTTGGGCAGACTGTGACCCATCGCCTCTCTCAGTAATTGGCATATTTTCGGAATAAAATTCTTAATTTCAAACTGCGAAAACGTGCCGAGAGCCAGAATTTGGCTCCAAAATATGGTTCAAGTGTCTAATTTGGGATGTTTGGGAAATTTTGAAAATTGCAGGGAGGACTTGGGCAAAATTTGACTCATCGGCGCGCTCAGTAATTGGCATATTTTCGGTATATAAATTCGTAATTTCGAAAAGCGATTACGTGCAGAGAGCCAGAACTTGGCTCCAAAATATGGCTCAAGCGTCGAATTTGGGATGTTTGGGATATTTTCAAAACTGCAGGGTGGGTTTGGGCAAACAGTGACCCATCGCCGCTCTCAGTAATTGGCATATTTTCGGTATAATATTTGTAATTTCAAACTGCGAATACATCCAGAGAGCCAGAATTTGGCTCCTCAATATGGCCCAAGCGTCGAATTTGGGATGTTTGGGATATTTTGAAAACTGCAGGGAGGATTTGGGCAAAATGTGATCCATCGCCGCTCTCAGTAATTGGCATTTTTTCTGTATAAAAAGTCGTAATTTCAAACTGCGAATACGTGCAGCAAGCCAGAATTTGGCTCGAAAATATGGTTCAAGAGTAGAATTTGGGATGTTTGGGATATTTTGAAAACTTCAGGGAGGTTTTGGGCAAAATGTGATCCATCGCCGCTTTCAGTAATTGGCATTTTTTCTGTATAAAAATTCGTAATTTCAAACTGCGAATACGTGCAGGGAGTCAGAATTTGGCTCCAAAATATGGTTCAAGAGTCGAATTTGGGATGTTTCTGATATTTTCAAAACTGCAGGGAGGGTTTGGGCAAAATGTGACCCATCGCTGATCCCTGTAATTGGCATATATTCGGTATAAAAAGTTACAATTTCAAACTGCGAATACTTGCAGAGAGCGAGAATTTTGTTCCAAAATATTGCTCAAGCGTCAAATATGGGATGTTTTGGATATTTTGAAAACTGCAGGGAGGGTTTGGGCAAAATGTGACTCATCGGCGCGTTCAGTAATTGGCATATTTTGGTATAAAAATTCGTAATTTCAAACTGCGAATAGGTGCAGAGAGACAGAATTTGGCGCCAAAATATGGATCAAGAGTCGAATTTGGGACGTTTGGGATATTTGGAAAACTGCAGGGAGGGCTTGGGCAAAATGTGATCCATCGCTGCTTTCAGTAACCGGCATATTTTCGGTATAAAAAGTCGTAATTTCAAACTGCGAATACGTGTCGAGAGCCAGAATTTGGCTCCAAAATATGGTTCAAGTGTCTAATTTGGGATGTTTTGGGATATTTTGTAAACTGCAGGGAGGACTTGGGCAAAATTTGACTCATCGGCGCGCTCAGTAATTGGCATATTTTCGGTGTATAAATTCGTAATTTCCAAAAGCGATTACGTGCATTGAGCCAGAACTTGGCTCCAAAATATGGCTCAAGCGTCGAATTTGGGATGTTTGGGATATTTTCCAAACTGCAGGGTGGGTTTGGGCAAAATGTGATCCATCGCCGCTTTCAGTAATTGGCATTTTTTCTGTATAAAAAGTCGTAATTTCAAACTGCGAATACGTGCAGAAAGCCAGAATTTGGCTCGAAAATATGGTTCAAGAGTAGAATTTGGGATGTTTGTGATATTTTTAAAACTGCAGGGAGGGTTTGGGCAAAATGTGACACATCGCTGATCCCAGAAATTGGCATATATTCGGTATAAAAAGTCGTAATTTCAAACTGCGAATACGTGCAGAGAGCGAGAATTTGGCTCCAAAATATTGTTCAAGCGTCAAATTTGGGATGTTTGTGATATTTTTAAAACTGCAGGGAGGGTTTGGGCAAAATGTGACCCATCGCTGATCCCAGTAATTGGCATATATTCGGTATAAAAGTCGTAATTTCAAACTGCGAATACGTGCAGAGAGCCAGAATTTGGCTCCAAATTATTGCTCAATAGTCGAATTTGGGATGTTTGGGATATTTTGAAAACTGCAGGGAGGGTTTGGGCAAAATGTGACTCATCGGCGCGTTCAGTAATTGGCATGTTTTCGATATAAAAAGTCGTAATTTCAAACTGCGAATACGTGCAGAGAGCCACAATTTGGCGCCAAAACATGGCTCAAGCGTCGAACTTGGGATGTTTAGGATATTTTCAAAACTGCAGGGTGGGTTTGGGCAGATTGTGACCCATCGCCTCTCTCAGTAATTGGCATATTTTCGGAATAAAATTCTTAATTTCAAACTGCGAAAACGTGCCGAGAGCCAGAATTTGGCTCCAAAATATGGCTCAAGCGTCGAATTTGGGACGTTTGGGATATTTTGAAAACTCCAGAGAGGGCTCGGGCAAAATGTGATCCATCGCCGCTTTCAGTAATTGGAATATTTTCGGTATAAAAAGTCGTAATTTCATACTGTGAATACGTGCAGAGAGCCAGAAATTGGCTCCAAAATATTCCTCAAGTGTCGTATTTGAAATGTTTGGGATATTTCAAAAACTGCAGAGGGGTTTGGACAAAGTGTGACCCATTGACGCTTTCAGTAATTGGTATATTTTCGGTATAAAATTCGTAATTTCAAACTGCGAATAAGTGAAGAGAGCCAAAATTTGGTTCCGAAATATGGTTCAAGGGTAGAATTTGGGATGTTTGGAATATTTTGAAAACTGCAGAGAGGGTTTGGGCAAAATGTGATCCATCGCCGCTCTCAGTAATTGGCATTTTTTCTGTATAAAAAGTCGTAATATGAAACTGCGAATACATGCAGAGAGCCAAAATTTGGTTCCAAAATATGGTTCAAGCGTCGAATTTGGGATGTTTGTGATATTTTTAAAACTGCAGGGAGCGTTTGGGCAAAATGTGACCCATCGCTTATCCCAGTAATTGGCTTATATTCGGTATAAAAGTCGTAATTTCAAACTGCGAATACGTGCAGAGAGCCAGAATTTGGCTCCAAAATATTGCTCAAGCGTCAAATTTGGGATGTTTTGGATATTTTGAAAACTGCAGGGAGGGTTTGGGCAAAATGTGACCCATCGCTGATCCCAGTAATTGGCTTATATTCGGTATAAAAGTCGTAATTTCAAACTGCGAATACGTGCAAAGAGCCAGAATTTAGCGCCAAAATATGGCTCAAGCGTCGAACTTGTGATGTTTGGGATATTTTCAAAACTGCAGGGTGGGGTTGGGAAAACTGTGACCCATCGCCGCTCTAAGTAATTGGCATATTTTCGGAATAAAATTCTTAATTTCAAACTGCGAAAACGTGCCGAGAGCCAGAATTTGGCTCCAAAATATTGCTCAATAGTCGAATTTGGGATGTTTGGGATATTTTGAAAACTGCAGGGAGGGATTGGGCAAAATGTGACTCATCGGCGCGTTCAGTAATTGGCATGTTTTCGATATAAAAAGTCGTAATTTCAAACTGCGAATACGTGCAGAGAGCCAGAATTTGGCGCCAAAACATGGCTCAAGCGTCGAACTTGGGATGTTTAGGATATTTTCAAAACTGCAGGGTGGGTTTGGGCAAACTATGACCCATCGCCGCTCTCAGTAATTGGCATATTTTCGGTATAAAATTCGTAATTTCAAACTGCGAATACACGCAGAGAGCCAGAATTTTACTCCTTAATATGGCTCAAGCGTCGAATTTGGGATGTTTGGGATATTTTGAAAACTTCAGGGAGGTTTTGGGCAAAATGTGATCCATCGCCGCTTTCAGTAATTGGCATTTTTTCTGTATAAAAATTCGTAATTTCAAACTGCGAATACGTGCAGGGAGTCAGAATTTGGCTCGAAAATATGGTTCAAGAGTCGAATTTGGGATGTTTCTGATATTTTCAAAACTGCAGGGAGGGTTTGGGCAAAATATGACCCATCGCTGATCCCAGTAATTGGCATATATTCGGTATAAAAAGTTACAATTTCAAACTGCGAATACTTGCAGAGAGCGAGAATTTTGTTCCAAAATATTGCTCAAGCGTCAAATTTGGGATGTTTTGGATATTTTGAAAACTGCAGGGAGGGTTTGGGCAAAATGTGACTCATCGGCGCGTTCAGTAATTGGCATATTTTGGTATAAAAAGTCGTAATTTCAAACTGCGAATAGGTGCAGAGAGACAGAATTTGGCGCCAAAATATGGCTCAAGAGTCGAATTTGGGACGTTTGGGATATTTGGAAAACTGCAGGGAGGGCTTGGGCAAAATGTGATCCATCGCTGCTTTCAGTAACCGGCATATTTTCGGTATAAAAAGTCGTAATTTCAAACTGCGAATACGTGTCGAGAGCCAGAATTTGGCTCCAAAATTTGGTTCAAGTGTCTAATTTGGGATGTTTGGGATATTTTGAAAACTGCAGGGAGGACTTGGGCAAAATTTGACTCATCGGCGCGTTCAGTAATTGGCATGTTTTCGATATAAAAAGTCGTAATTTCAAACTGCGAATACGTGCAGAGAGCCACAATTTGGCGCCAAAACATGGCTCAAGCGTCGAACTTGGGATGTTTAGGATATTTTCAAAACTGCAGGGTGGGTTTGGGCAGACTGTGACCCATCGCCTCTCTCAGTAATTGGCATATTTTCGGAATAAAATTCTTAATTTCAAACTGCGAAAACGTGCCGAGAGCCAGAATTTGGCTCCAAAATATGGTTCAAGTGTCTAATTTGGGATGTTTGGGAAATTTTGAAAACTGCAGGGAGGACTTGGGCAAAATTTGATTCATCGGCGCGCTCAGTAATTTGCATATTTTCGGTATATAAATTCGTAATTTCCAAAAGCGATTACGTGCAGAGAGCCAGAACTTGGCTCCAAAATATGGCTCAAGCGTCGAATTTGGGATGTTTGGGATATTTTCAAAACTGCAGGGTGGGTTTGGGCAAACAGTGACCCATCGCCGCTCTCATTAATTGGCATATTTTCAGTATAATATTTGTAATTTCAAACTGCGAATACATCCAGAGAGCCAGAATTTGGCTCCTCAATATGGCCCAAGCGTCGAATTTGGGATGTTTGGGATATTTTGAAAACTGCAGGGAGGATTTGGGCAAAATGTGATCCATCGCCGCTTTCAGTAATTGGCATTTTTTCTGTATAAAAAGTCGTAATTTCAAACTGCGAATACGTGCAGAAAGCCAGAATTTGGCTCGAAAATATGGTTCAAGAGTAGAATTTGGGATGTTTGTGATATTTTTAAAACTGCAGGGAGGGTTTGGGCAAAATGTGACACATCGCTGATCCCAGTAATTGGCATATATTCGGTATAAAAAGTCGTAATTTCAAACTGCGAATACGTGCAGAGAGCGAGAATTTGGCTCCAAAATATTGTTCAAGCGTCAAATTTGGGATGTTTGTGATATTTTTAAAACTGCAGGGAGGGTTTGGGCAAAATGTGACCCATCGCTGATCCCAGTAATTGGCATATATTCGGTATAAAAGTCGTAATTTCAAACTGCGAATACGTGCAGAGAGCCAGAATTTGGCTCCAAAATATTGCTCAATAGTCGAATTTGGGATGTTTGGGATATTTTGAAAACTGGTGGGAGGGTTTGGGCAAAATGTGACTCATCGGCGCGTTCAGTAATTGGCATGTTTTCGATATAAAAAGTCGTAATTTCAAACTGCGAATACGTGCAGAGAGCCAGAATTTGGCGCCAAAACATGGCTCAAGCGTCGAACTTGGGATGTTTAGGATACTTTCAAAACTGCAGGGTGGGTTTGGGCAGATTGTGACCCATCGCCTCTCTCAGTAATTGGCATATTTTCGGAATAAAATTCTTAATTTCAAACTGCGAAAACGTGCCGAGAGCCAGAATTTGGCTCCAAAATATGGCTCAAGCGTCGAATTTGGGACGTTTGGGATATTTTGAAAACTGCAGAGAGGGCTCGGGCAAAATGTGATCCATCGCCGCTTTCAGTAATTGGAATATTTTCGGTATAAAAAGTCGTAATTTCATACTGCGAATACGTGCAGAGAGCCAGAAATTGGCTCCAAAATATTCCTCAAGGGTCGTATTTGAGATGTTTGGGATATTTCGAAAACTGCAGAGAGGTTTGGACAAAGTGTGACCCATTGACGCTTTCAGTAATTGGTATATTTTCGGTATAAAATTCGTAATTTCAAACTGCGAATAAGTGAAGAGAGCCAAAATGTGGTTCCAAAATATGGTTCAAGGGTAGAATTTGGGATGTTTGGGATATTTTGAAAACTGCAGAGAGGGTTTGGGCAAAATGTGATCCATCGCCGCTCTCAGTAATTGGCATTTTTTCTGTATAAAAAGTCGTAATATGAAACTGCGAATACGTGCAGAGAGCCAAAATTTGGTTCCAAAATATGGTTCAAGCGTCGAATTTGGGATGTTTGTGATATTTTTAAAACTGCAGGGAGCGTTTGGGCAAAATGTGACCCATCGCTGATCCCAGTAATTGGCTTATATTCGGTATAAAAGTCGTAATTTCAAACTGCGAATACGTGCAGAGAGCCAGAATTTGGCTCCAAAATATTGCTCAATAGTCGAATTTGGGATGTTTGTGATATTTTGAAAACTGCAGGGAGGGTTTGGCTTAGAGGAGCTGCCTCGTATGGGCCAATAGGCCTTCTGCAGTTACCTTTGTTCTTATGTTCTTATGTAAAATGTGACTCATCGGCGCGTTCAGTAATTGGCATATTTTCGGTATAAAAAGTCGTAATTTCAAACTGCGAATACGTGCAAAGAGCCAGAATTTAGCGCCAAAATATGGCTCAAGCGTCGAACTTGTGATGTTTGGGATATTTTCAAAACTGCAGGGTGGGGTTGGGAAAACTGTGACCCATCGCCGCTCTAAGTAATTGGCATATTTTCGGTATAAAATTCGTAATTTCAAACTGCGAATACATGCAGAGAGCCAGAATTTGACTCCTTAATATGGCTCAAGCGTCGAATTTGGGACGTTTGGGATATTTGGAAAACTGCAGGGAGGGCTTGGGCAAAATGTGATCCATCGCTGCTTTCAGTAACCGGCATATTTTCGGTATAAAAAGTCGTAATTTCAAACTGCGAATACGTGTCGAGAGCCAGAATTTGGCTCCAAAATATGGTTCAAGTGTCTAATTTGGGATGTTTGGGATATTTTGAAAACTGCAGGGAGGACTTGGGCAAAATTTGACTCATCGGCGCGCCACAGTAATTGGCATTTTTTCGGTATATAAATTCGTAATTTCCAAAAGCGATTACGTGCAGAGAGCCAGAACTTGGCTCCAAAATATGGCTCAAGCGTCGAATTTGGGATGTTTGGGATATTTTCAAAACTGCAGGGTGGGTTTGGGTAAACAGTGACCTATCGCCGCTCTCAGTAATTGGCATATTTTCGGTATAATATTTGTAATTTCAAACTGCGAATACATCCAGAGAGCCAGAATTTGGCTCCTCAATATGGCCCAATCGTCGAATTTGGGATGTTTGGGATATTTTGAAAACTGCAGGGAGGATTTGGGCAAAATGTGATCCTTCGCCGCTTTCAGTAATTGGCATTTTTCTGTATAAAATTCGTAATTTCAAACTGCGAATACGTGCAGAGAGCGAGAATTTGGCTCCAAAATATTGCTCAAGCGTCAAATTTGGGATGTTTGGGATATTTTGAAAACTGCAGGGAGGGTTTGGGCAAAATGTGACCCATTGCTGATCCCAGTAATTGGCATATATTCGGTATAAAAGTCGGAATTTCAAACTGCGAATACGTGCAGAGAGCCAGAATTTGGCTCCAAAATATTGCTCAATAGTCGAATTTGGGATGTTTGGGATATTTTGAAAACTGCAGGGAGGGTTTGGGCAAAATGTGACTCATCGGCGCGCTCAGTAATTGGCATATTTTCGATATAAAAAGTCGTAATTTCAAACTGCGAATACATGCAGAGAGCCAGAATTTGGCGCCAAAACATGGCTCAAGCGTCGAACTTGGGATGTTTAGGATATTTTCAAAACTGCAGGGTGGGTTGGGGCAAACTGTGACCCATCGCCGCTCTCAGTAATTGGCATATTTTCGGTATATAATTCGTAATTTCAAACTGCGAATACATGCAGAGAGCCAGAATTTGGTTCCTTAATATGGCCTAAGCGTCGAATTTGGGATGTTTGTGATATTTTTAAAACTGCAGGGAGGGTTTGGGCAAAATGTGACACATCGCTGATCCCAGTAATTGGCATATATTCGGTATAAAAAGTCGTAATTTCAAACTGCGAATACGTGCAGAGAGCGAGAATTTGGCTCCAAAATATTGTTCAAGCGTCAAATTTGGGATGTTTGTGATATTTTTAAAACTGCAGGGAGGGTTTGGGCAAAATGTGACCCATCGCTGATCCCAGTTATTGGCATATATTCGGTATAAAAGTCGTAATTTCAAACTGCGAATACGTGCAGAGAGCCAGAATTTGGCTCCAAAATATTGCTCAATAGTCGAATTTGGGATGTTTGGGATATTTTGAAAACTGCAGGGAGGGATTGGGCAAAATGTGACTCATCGGCGCGTTCAGTAATTGGCATGTTTTCGATATAAAAAGTCGTAATTTCAAACTGCGAATACGGGCAGCGAGCCAGAATTTGGCGCCAAAACATGGCTCAAGCGTCGAACTTGGGATGTTTAGGTATTTTCAAAACTGCAGGGTGGGTTTGGGCAAACTATGACCCATCGCCGCTCTCAGTAATTGGCATATTTTCGGTATAAAATTCGTAATTTCAAACTGCGAATACGTGCAGAGAGCCAGAATTTGACTCCTTAATATGGCTCAAGCGTCGAATTTGGGATGTTTGGGATATTTTGAAAACTTCAGGGAGGTTTTGGGCAAAATGTGATCCATCGCCGCTTTCAGTAATTGGCATTTTTTCTGTATAAAAAGTCGTAATTTCAAACTGCGAATACGTGCAGGGAGTCAGAATTTGGCTCCAAAATATGGTTCAAGAGTCGAATTTGGGATGTTTCTGATATTTTCAAAACTGCAGGGAGGGTTTGGGCAAAATGTGACCCATCGCTGATCCCAGTAATTGGCATATATTCGGTATAAAAAGTTACAATTTCAAACTGCGAATACTTGCAGAGAGCGAGAATTTTGTTCCAAAATATTGCTCAAGCGTCAAATTTGGGATGTTTTGGATATTTTGAAAACTGCAGGGAGGGTTTGGGCAAAATGTGACTCATCGGCGCGTTCAGTAATTGGCATATTTTGGTATAAAAAGTCGTAATTTCAAACTGCGAATAGGTGCAGAGACACAGAATTTGGCGCCAAAATATGGCTCAAGAGTCGAATTTGGGACGTTTGGGATATTTGGAAAACTGCAGGGAGGGCTTGGGCAAAATGTGATCCATCGCTGCTCTCAGTAACCGGCATATTTTCGGTATTAAAAGTCGTAATTTCAAACTGCGAATACGTGTCGAGAGCCAGAATTTGGCTCCAAAATATGGTTCAAGAGTCTAATTTGTGATGTTTGGGATATTTTGAAAACTGCAGGGAGGACTTGGGCAAAATTTGACTCATCGGCGAGCTCAGTAATTGGCATATTTTCGGTATATAAATTCGTAATTTCCAAAAGTGATTACGTGCAGAAAGCCAGAACTTGGCTCCAAAATATGGCTCAAGCGTCGAATTTGGGATGTTTGGGATATTTTCAAAACTGCAGGGTGGGTTTGCGCAAACAGTGACCCATCGCCGCTCTCAGTAATTGGCATATTTTCGGTATAATATTTGTAATTTCAAACTGCGAATACATCCAGAGAACCAGAATTTGGCTCCTCAATATGGCCCAAGCGTCGAATTTGGGATGTTTGGGATATTTTGAAAACTGCAGGGAGGATTTGGGCAAAATGTGATCCATCGCCGCTTTCAGTAATTGGCATTTTTTCTGTATAAAAAGTCGTAATTTCAAAATGCGAATACGTGCAGAAAGCCAGAATTTGGCTCGAAAATATGGTTCAAGAGTAGAATTTGGGATGTTTGTGATATTTTTAAAACTGCAGGGAGAGTTTGGGCAAAATGTGACACATCGCTGATCCCAGTAATTGGCATATATTTGGTATAAAAAGTCGTAATTTCAAACTGCGAATACGTGCAGAGAGCGAGAATTTGGCTCCAAAATATTGCTCAATAGTCGAATTTGGGATGTTTGGGATATTTTGAAAGCTGCATTGACGGTTTGGGCAAAATGTGACTCATCGGCGCGTTCAGTAATTGGCATATTTTCGATATAAAAAGTCGTAATTTCAAACTGCGAATACATGCACAGAGCCAGAATTTGGCGCCAAAACATGGCTCAAGCGTCGAACTTGGGATGTTTAGGATATTTTCAAAACTGCAGGGTGGGTTTGGGCAAACTGTGACCCATCGCCGCTCGCAGTAATTGGCATATTTTCGGTATAAAATTCGTAATTTCAAACTGCGAATACGTGCAGAGAGCCAGAGTTTGGTTCCAAAATATGGCTCAAGAGTCGAATTTGGGATGTTTGAGATATTTTCAAAACTGCAGGGTGAATTTGGGCAAACTGTGACCCATTGCTGCTCTCAGTAATTAGAATATTTTCGGTATAAAATTCGTAATTTCAAACTGCGAAAACGTGCTGAGAGCCAGAATTTGGCTCCAAAATATGGTTCAAGGGTCGAATTTGGGATGTTTGGGATATTTTGAAAACTGCAGAGAGGGTTTAGGCAAAATGTGATCCATCGCTGCTTTCAGTAATTGGTATATTTTCGGTATAAAAAGTCGTAATTTCAAACTGCGAATACGTGCAGAGAGCCACAATTTGGCTCCAAAATATGGTTCAAGCGTCGATTTTGGGATGTTTGTGATATTTTTAAAACTGGAGGGAGGGTTTGGGCAAAATGTGACCCATCGCTGATCCCAGTAATTGGCATATATTCGGTATAAAAAGTCGTAATTTCAAACTGCAAATACGTGCAAAGAGCCAGAATTTGGTTACAAAATATTGTTCAATCGTCGAATTTGGGATGTTTGTAATAATTTTAAAACTGCAGGGAGGGTTTGGGCAAAATGTGACCAATCGCTGATCCCAGGAATTGGCATAGATTCGGTATAAAAAGTCGTAATTTCAAACTGCGAATACGTGCAGAGAGCCAGAGTTTGGTTCAAAAATATGGCTCAAGATTCGAATTTAGGATGTTTGAGATATTTTCAAAACTGTAGGGTGAATTTGAGCAGACTGTGACCCATCGCCTCTCAGTAATTTGCATATTTTCGGAATAAAATTCTTAATTTCAAACTGCGAAAACGTGCCGAGAGCCAGAATTTGGCTCCAAAATATGGCTCAAGCGTCGAATTTGGGACGTTTGGGATATTTTGAAAACTGCAGAGAGGGGTCGGGCAAAATGTGATCCATCGCCGCTTTCAGTAATTGGAATATTTTCGGTATAAAAAGTCGTAATTTCATACTGCGAATACGTGCAGAGAGCCAGAAATTGGCTCCAAAATATTCCTCAAGGGTCGTATTTGGGATGTTTGGGATATTTCGAAAACTGCAAGGGGTTTGGACAAAGTGTGACCCATTGACGCATTCAGTAATTGGTATATTTTCGGTATAAAATTCGTAATTTCAAACTGCGAATAAGTGAAGAGAGCCAGAATTTGGTTCCAAAATATGGATCAAGGGTAGAATTTGGGATGTTTGGGATATTTTGAAAACTGCAGAGAGGGTTTGGGCAAAATGTGATCCATCGCCGCTCTCAGTAATTGGCATTTTTTCTGTATAAAAAGTCGTAATATGAAACTGCGAATACGTGCAGAGAGCCAAAATTTGGTTCCAAAATATGGTTCAAGCGTCGAATTTGGGATGTTTGTGATATTTTAAAAACTGCAGGGAGGGTTTGGGCAAAATGTGACCCATCGCTGATCCCAGTAATTGGCATATATCCGGTATAAAAAGTCGTAATTTCAAACTGCGAATACGTGCAGAGAGCCAGAATTTGGCTCCAAAATATTGCTCAATAGTCGAATTTGGGATGTTTGGGATATTTTGAAAACTGCAGGGAGGGTTTGGGCAAAATGTGACTCATCGGCGCGTTCATTAATTGGCATATTTTCGATATAAAAAGTCGTAATTTCAAACTGCGAATACGTGCAGAGAGCCAGAATTTGGCGCCAAAATATGGCTCAAGAGTCGATCTTGGGATGTTTGGGATATTTTCAAAACTGCAGGGTGGGTTTGGCAAACTGTGACCCATCGCTGCTCTCAGTAATTGGTATATTCGCTATAAAATTCGTAATTTCAAACTGCGAATACAAGCAGAGAGCCAGAATTGGGCTCCTTAATATGGCCCAAGCGTCGAATTTGGGATGTTTGGGATATTTTGAAAACTTCAGGAAGGTTTTTGTATTCGCAGTTTGAAGTTACGAATTTTATACCGAAAATATGCCAATTACTGAGAGCGGCGATGGGTCACAGTTTGCCCAAACCCTCCCTGCAGTTTTCAAAATATCCCAAACATCCCAAATTCGACTATAAAGCAATATTTTAGAGCCAAATTCTGGCTCTCTGCACGTATTCGCAGTTTGAAATTACGACTTTTTATACCGAATATATGCCAATTACTGGATGAGCGATGGGTCACATTTTGCCCAAACCCTATCTGCAGTTTTAAAAATATCACAAACATCCCAAATTCGGCGCTTGAACCTTATTTTGGAACCAAATTCTGGCTCTCTTCACTTATTTGCAGTTTGAAATTACGACTTTTTATACCGAAAATATACCAATTACTGAAAGCGTCAATGAGTCACATTTTGTCCAAACCCCTCTGCAGTTTTCGAAATATCCCAAACATCCCAAATACGTCCCTTGAGGAATATTTTGGAGCCAATTTCTGTCTCTCTGCACGTATTCGCAGTATGAAATTACGACTTTTTATACCGAAAATATGCCAGTTACTGAAAGCGGCGATGGATGACATTTTGCCCGAGCCCTCTCTGCAGTTTTCAAAATATCCCAAACGTCCCAAATTTGACGCTTGAGCCATATTTTGGAGCCAAATTCTGGCTCTCAGCACGTTTTCGCAGTTTGAAATTAAGAATTTTGTTCCGAAAATATGCCAATTACTGAGAGCGGCGATGGGTCACAGTTTGCCAAAATTCACCCTGCAGTTTTGAAAATATCTCAAACATCCCAAATTCGAATCTTGAGCCATATTTTTGAACCAAACTCTGGCTCTCTGCACGTATTCGCAGTTTGAAATTACGACTTTTTATTCCGAATATTGCCAATTCCTGGGATCAGCGATGGGTCACATTTTGCCCAAACCCTCCCTGCAGTTTTAAAAATATTACAAACATCCCAAATTCGACGCTTGAACCATATTTTGTAGCCAAATTCTGGCTCTTTGCACGAATTCGCAGTTTGAAATTACGACTTTTTATACCGAATATATGCCAATTCCTTGGATCAGCGATGGGTCACATTTTGCCCAAACCCTCCCTGCAGTTTTAAAAATATCACAAACATCCCAAATTCGACGTTTGAACCATATTTTGGAGCCAAATTCTGGCTCTCTGCACGTATTCGCAGTTTGATATTACGACTTTTTATACAGAAAAAATGCCAATTACTGAGAGCGGCGATGGATCACATTTTGCCCAAACCCTCTCTCCAGTTTTCAAAATATCCCAAACATCCCAAATTCGACCCTTGAACCATATTTTGGAGCCAAATTCTGGCTCTCTGCATTTATTCGCAGTTTGAAATTACGACTTTTTATACCGAAAATATACAAATTACTGAAAACGGCGATGGGTCACATTTTGTACAAACCCCTCTGCAGTTTTCGAAATATCCCAAACATCCCAAATACGACCCTTGAGGAATATTTTGGAGCCAATTTCTGGCTCTCTGCATGTATTCGCAGTATGAAATTAAGAATTTTTATACCGAAAATATGCCAGTTACTGAAAGCGGCGATGGATCACATTTTGCCCGAGGTCTCTCTTCAGTTTTCAAAATACCCCAAACGTCCCAAATTCAAGGCTTGAGCCATATTTTGGAGCCAAATTCTGGCTCTCGGCACGTTTTCGCAGTTTGAAATTACGAATTTTATACCGAAAATATGCCAATTACTGAGAGCAGCAATGGGTCACAGTTTGCCCTAATTCACCCTGCAGTTTTGAAAATATCTCAAACATCCCAAATTCGACTTTTGAGCCATATTTTGGAACCAAACTCACTTGATATTACGTAAATATATTCATTTTTACCAATATTTCGATACTATTTCATGTAGTATCACGATATGTGATTTGGCCTTTAAATCTCAGAATTTTGCATTATATTGCATTTTAAGCAAGTTTTCTTGCATTTTGTTTCGTACGAAAAATCATCAAATTCAGGAATATTTTGACGTTTATCATTCTTTTTCCTTTATGTGATTTAAACAAAATATCATCGAATTAGGCAATATTTTGCCGTTTTTCCACGTTTTTGTGAATTTTCAGTCTATGGGTATTAATTCATTATATACGATAAAAATGATGCAAACACATAATTGATTAGATAATAACCTTAAATACTTCATTTTCAATCATCTATTTCTTTCTCGTTAAAAAACTGAGTAAGATATTGAAAAGGGGAGAAGTTCAGTTTTTATTGCATATATCGACGTTTCAGCCGGATTAGAGCGGTTTTACGTGTACATCTTCCATCGGTAATATAAACGGAAAATCAAGAACATTTTAGTTAATTCTAAGGAAAACACATTGTTTTTTATCATTTGTATTGGAAACAGCATTGTCATATGTCTTTTCTTGAATCTAAATAATACGAAACCTCGCTCTATGATTTGAAGTTAAAATCCTCAAATATGGTAAAAAGTGACTTTTTCACGTTAATCATGTAGTTTGATATTACGTAAATATATTCATTTTTACCAATGTTTCGATACTATTTCATGTAGTATCACGATATGTGATTTGGCCTTCAAATCTCAGAATTTTGCATAATATTGCATTTTAAGCAAGTTTTCTTGCATTTTGTTTCGTACGAAAAATCATCGAATTTAGAAATATTTTGACGTTTATCATCCCTTTTTCCTTTGTGATTTAAACAAAATATCATCGAATTAGGAAAAATTTTGCCGTTTATCCACGTTTTTGTGAATTTTCAGTTTATTGGTATTAATTCATTATATATACGATAAAAATGATGCAAACACATAATTGATTAGATAATAACCTTAAATACTTCAATTTGAATCAACTATTTGTTTCTCGTTAAAATACTGAGTAAGATATTGAAAAGGGAAGAAGTTCTCTTTTTATTGCATATATCAACGTTTCAGCCGGAATAGAGCGGTTTTCGTGTACATCTTCCATCGGTAATATAAACGGAAAATCAGGAACATTTTTTGTTAATTCTAATGAAAACACATTGATTTTTATCATTTGTATTGGAAACAACATTGTCATATGTCTTTTCTTGGATCTAAAACGAAAAAACTCGCTCTATGATATGAAGTTAAAATCTCAAATATGGTTAAATATTGACTTTTTTCACATTTTTCATGTAGTTTGATATTACGTAAATATATTCATTTTACCAATATTTCGATACTATTTCATGTAGTATCACGATATGTGATTTGGCCTTCAAATCTCAGAATTTCGCATAATATTGCATTTTAAGCAAGTTTTCTTGCATTTTGTTTCGTACGAAAAATCGTCAAATTTAGGAATATTTTGACGTTTATCATGCCCTTTTCCTTTATGTGATTTAAACAAATATCATCGAATTAGGCAATATTTCCGTTTTCCACGTTTTTGAGAATTTTCAGTTTATTGTTATTAATTATTATATAACGATAAAAATGATGCAAACACATAATTGATTAGAAATTAATCAAATACTTCATTTTCAATCAACCATTTGTTTCTCGTTAAAATACTGAGTAGGATATTGAAAAGGGAGAAATTCGTTTTTATTGCATATAGACGTTCAGCAGGATTAGAGCGTTTACGTGTACATCTTCCATCGGTAATATAAACGGAAAATCAAGAACATTTTAGTTAGTTCTAATAAAAACATTGTTTTTTATCATTTGTATTGGAAACATTGTCATATGTCTTTTCTTGGATCTAAATAATACGAAACCTCGCTCTATGATTTAAAGTTAAAATCCTCATATATGGTAAAATAGTGTCTTTTTCACGTTAATCATGTAGTTTGATATTACGTAAATATATTCATTTTTACCAATATTTCGGTACTATTTCATGTAGTATCACGATATGTGATTTGGCCTTCAGATCTCAGAATTTCGCATAATATTGCATTTAAAACAAGTTTTCTTGCATTTTGTTTCGTACGAAAAATCATCGAATTTAGCAATATTTTGACGTTTATCATCCCCTTTTCCTTTATGTGATTTAAACAAAATATCATCGAATTAGGCAATATTTTGCCGTTTTTCCACGTTTTTGTGAATTTTCAGTTTATGGGTATTTATTCATTATATATACGATAAAAATGATGCAAACACTTAATTGATTAGATAATAACCTTAAATACTTCATTTTCAATCAACTATTTGTTTCTCGTTAAAATACTGAGTAGGATATTGAAAAGGGGAGAAGTTCTGTTTTTATTGCATATATCGACGTTTCAGCCGGAACAGAGATGTTTTCGTGTACATCTTCCATCGGTAATACTAACGGAAAATCAGGAACATTTTAGTTAATTCTATTGAAAACACATTGATTTTTATCGTTTGTATTAGAAACAACATTGTCAAATGTCTTTTTTTGGATCCAAATAATACGAAACCTCGCTCTATGATTTGAAGTTAAAATCCTCATATATGGTAAAATAGTGACTTTTTCACGTTAATCATGTAGTTTGATATTACGTAAATATATTCATTTTTACATATATTTCGATATTATTTCATGTAGTATCACGTATTCGCTTTTTGAAATTACGATATTTTATACCGAAAATATGCCAATTACTGAGCGCGCCGATGAGTCACATTCTGCCCAAATCCTCCCTGCAGTTTTCAAAATATACCAAACATCCCAAATTCGACACTTGAAACATATTTTGAAGCCAAATTCTGGCTCTCTGCACGTATTCGCAGTTTGAAAATATGACTTTTTATACTGAAATTATGCCAGTTACTGAAAGCAGCGATGGATCACATTTTGCCCAAGCCCTCCCTGCAGTTTTCCAAATTTCCCAAACGTCCCAAATTCAACTCTTGAACCATATTTTGGCGCCAAATTCTGTCTCTCTGCACGTATTCGCAGTTTGAAACTACGAATTTTTATACCAAAATATGCCAATTATTGAACGCGCCGATGAGTCACATTTTGCCCAAACCCTCCCTGCAGTTTTCAAAATATCCAAAACATCCCAAATTTGACGCTTGAGCAATATTTTGGAACAAAATTCTCGCTGTCAGCACGTATTCGCAGTTTGAAATTATGACTTTTTTTACCTAATATATGCCAATTACTGGGATCAGCGATGGGTCACATTTTGCCCAAACCCTCCCTGCAGTTTTAAAAATATCACAATCATCCCAATTTCGACTCTTGAACCATATTTTGGAGCCAAATTCTGGCTCTTTGCACGTATTCGCAGTTTGAAATTACGACTTTTTATACAGAAAAAATGCCAATTACTGAAAGCGGCGATGGATCACATTTTGCCCAAACCCTCCCTGCAGTTTTTAAAATATCGCAAACATCCCAAATTCGACGCTTGGGTCATATTAAGGATCCAAATTCTGGCTCTCTGCATGTATTCGCAGTTTGAAATTACGAATTTTATACCGAAAATATGCCAATTACTGAGAGCGGCGATGGGTCACAGTTTGCCCAAACCCACCTTGCAGTTTTGAAATTATCCCAAACATCCCAAATTCGACGCTTGAGCCATATTTTGGCGCCAAATTCTGTCTCTCTGCACGTATTCGCAGTTTGAAATTACGACTTTTTATACCGAAAATATGCCAATTACTGAACGCGCCGATGAGTCACATTCTGCCCAAATCCTCCCTGCAGTTTTCAAAATATTCCAAACATCCCAAATTCGACTATTGAGCCATATTTTGGAGCAAAACTCTGGCTCTCTGCACGTATTCGCAGTTTGAAATTACGAATTTTTATACCGAATATATGCCAATTACTGGGATCAGCGATGGGTCACATTTTGCCCAAACCCCTCTGCAGTTTTCGAAATATCCCAAACATCCCAAATACAACCCTTGAGGAATTTTTTGGAGCCAAATTCTGGCTCTCTGCACGTATTCGCAGTATGAAATTCCGACTTTTTATACCGAAAATAAGACAGTTACTGAAAGCGGCGATGTATCACATTTTGCCCAAGCCCTCTCTGCAGTTTTCAAAATATCTCAAACATCCCAAATTCGACGCTTGAACCATATTTTGTAGCCAAACTCTGGCTCTTTGCACGTATTCGCAGTTTGAAATTACGAATTTCATACCGAAAATATGCCAATTACTGAGAGCGGCGATGGGTCACAGTTTGCCCAAATTCACCCTGCAGTTTTGAAAATATCTCAAACATCCCAAATTCGACTTCTGAGCTATATTTTGGAACCAAACTCTGGCTCTCTGCACGTATTCGCAGTTTGAAATTGCGAAGTTTTACACCGAATATATGCCAATTACTGGGATCAGCGATGGGTCACATTTTCCCCAAACCCTCCCTGCAGTTTTAAAAATACCACAAACATCCCAAATTCGACGCTTGAACCATATTTTGTAGCCAAATTCTGGCTCTTTGCAGGTATTCGCAGTTTGAAATTACGACTTTTTATACAGAAAAAATGCCAATTACTGAGAGCGGCGATGAGTCCCATTTTGCCCAAACCCCCCCTGCAGTTTTCAAAATATCCCAAACATCCCAAATTCGACCCTTGAGCAATAATTTGGAGCCAAATTCTGGCTCTATGCACGTATTCGCAGTTTGAAATTACGACATTTTATACCAAAATATGCCAATTACTGAACCCGCCGATGAGTCACATTTTGCCCAAACCCTCCCTGCAGTTTTCAAAATATCCCAAACATCCCAATTCGACTATTGAGCAATATTTTGGAGCCAAATTCTGGCACAGTGCACGTATTCGCAGTTTGAAATTACGACTTTTTATACCGAATATATGCCAATTACTGGGATCAGCGATGTGTCACATTTTGCCCAAACGCTCCCTGCAGTTTTAAAAATATCACAAACATCCCAAATTCGACTCTTGAACCATATTTTGGAGCCAAATTCTGGCTCTCTGCACGTATTCGCAGTATGAAATTACGACTTTTTATACAGAAAAAATGCCAATTACTGAACGCGCCGAAGAGTCACATTTTGCCCAAATCCTCCCTGCAGTTTTCAAAATATCCCAAACATCCCAAATTCGACTTTTGAGCCATATTTTGGAGCCAAACTCTGGCTCTCTGCACGTATTCGCAGTTTGAAATTACGAATTTTTATACCGAATATATGCCAATTACTGGGATCAGCGATGGGTCACATTTTGCCCAAACCCCTCTGCAGTTTTCGAAATATCCCAAACATCCCAAATACGACCCTTGAGGAATTTTTTGGAGCCAATTTCTGGCTCACTGCACGTATTCGCAGTATGAAATTACGACTTTTTATACCGAAAATATGCCAGTTACTGAAAGCAGCGATGGATCACATTTTGCCCAAGCCCACTCTGAAGTTTTCAAAATATCCCAAAAGTCCCAAATTCGACTCTGGAGCCATATTTTGGAGCAAAATTCGGCCTCTCGGCCCGTTTTTGCAGTTTGAAATTACGAATTTTATACCGAAAATATGCCAATTACTGAGAGCGGTGATGGGTCACAGTTTGCCCAAATTCACCCTGTAGCTTTGAAAATATCTCAAACATCCCAAATTCGACTCTTGAGCCATATTTTGGAACCAAACTCTGGCTCTCTGCACGTATTCGCAGTTTGAAATTACGACTTTTTTATACCGAATATATGCCAATTACTGGGATCAGCGATGGGTCACATTTTGCCCAAACCCTCCCTGCAGTTTTAAAAAATATCACAAACATCCCAAATTCGAAGCTTGAACCATATTTTGTAGCCAAATTCTGGCTCTTTGCACGTATTCGCAGTTTGAAATTACGACTTTTTATACCGACAATATGCCAAATACTGAAAGCGGCGATGAGTCACATTTTGCCCAAACCCCCCCTGCAGTTTTCAAAATATCCCCAACATCCCAAACTCGACCCTTGAGCCATATTTTGGAGCCAAATTCTGGCTCTCTGCACGTATTCGCAGTTTGAAATTACGACTTTTTCTACCAAAATATGTCAATTACTGAACGCGCCGATGAGTCACATCTTGCCCAAACCTTCTCTGCAGTTTTCAAAATATCTCAAACATCCCAAATTTGACCCTTGAGCAATATTTTGGAGCCAAATTCTCGCTCTCTGCACGTATTCGCAGTTTGAAATTACGACTTTTTTTTACCGAATATATGCCAATTACTGGGATCAGCGATGTGTCCATTTTGCCCAAACTCTCCCTGCAGTTTTAAAAATATCACAAACATCCCAAATTCGACTCTTGAACCATATTTTGGAGCCAAGTTCTGGCTCTCTGCACGTATTCGCAGTTTGAAATTACGACTTTTTATACAGAAAAAATGCCAATTACTGAAAGCAGCGATGGATCACATTTTGCCCAAACCCTCCCTGCAGTTTTCAAAATATCCCAAACATCCCAAATTCGACGCTTAACTCATATTTTGAAGCAAAATTCTGGATCTCTGCACGTATTCGCAGTATGAAATAACGACTTTTTATACCGAAAATATGCCAGTCACTGAAAGCGGCGATGGATCACACTTTGCCCAAGCCCTCCCTGCAGTTTTGAAAATATCCCAAACGTCCCAAATTCGACGCTTGAGCCATATTTTGGAGCCAAATTCTGGCTCTCGGCACGTTTTCGCAGTTTGAATTTACGAATTTTATACCGAAAATATGCCAATTACTGAACGCGCCGATGAGTCACATTTTGCCCTAACCCTCCCTGCAGTTTTCAAAATATCCCAAACATCCCAAATTTGACGCTTGAGCAATATTTTGGAGCAAAATTCTCGCTCTTTGCACGTATTCGCAGTTTGAAATTACGACATTTTATACCGAATATATGCCAATTAATGGGATCAGCGATGGGTTACATTTTGCCCAAACCCTCCCTGCAGTTTTAAAAATATCACAAACATCCCAAATTCAACGCTTGAACCATAATTTGGAGCCAAATTCTGGCTCTCTGCACGTATTCGCAGTTTGAAATTACGACTTTTTATACAGAAAAAATGCCAATTACTGAAAGCGGCGATGGATCACGTTTTGCCCAAACCCTCCCTGCAGTTTTCAAAATATCCCAAACGTCCAAAATTCGACGCTTGAGCCATATTTTGGAGAAAAATTCTCGCTCTCTGCACGTATTCGCAGTTTGAAATTACGAATTTTATACCGAAAATATTCAATTACTGAGAGCAGCGATATGTCACAGTTTGCCCAAACCCTCCCTGCAGTTTTGAAATTATCCCAACCATCCCAAATTCGGCTATTGAACCATAATTTGGAGCAAAACTCTGGCTCTCTGCACGTATTCGCAGTTTGAAATTACGAATTTTTATACCGAATATATGCCAATTACTGGGATCAGCGATGGGTCACATTTTGCCCAAACCCCTCAGCAGTTTTCGAAATAATCCAAACATCCCAAATACAACCCATGAGGAATTTTTTGGAGCCAATTTCTGGCTCTCTGCACGTATTCGCAGTATGAAATTCCGACTTTTTATACCGAAAATATGCCAGTTACTGAAAGCGGCGATGTTTCACATTTTGCCCAAGCCCTCTCTGCAGTTTTCAAAATATCACAAACATTCCAAATTCGACGCTTGAACCATATTTTGTAGCCAAACTCTGGCTCTTTGCACGTATTCGCAGTTTGAAATTACGAATTTTATACCGAAAATATACCAGTTACTGAGAGCGGCGATGGGTCACAGTTTGCCCAAATTCACCCTGCAGTTTTGAAAATATCCCAAACATCCCAAATTTGACGCTTGAGCAATATTTTGGAGCAAAATTCTCGCTCTCTGCACGTATTCGCAGTTTGAAATTACGACATTTTATACCAAATATATGGCAATTAATGGGATCAGCGATGGGTTACATTTTGCCCAATCCCTCCCTGCAGTTTTAAAAATATCACAAACATCCCAAATTCGACGCTTGAACATAATTTGGAGCCAAATTCTGGCTTTCTGCACGTATTCGCAGTTTAAAATTACGACTTTTTATACAGAAAAAATGCCAATTACTGAAAGCAGCGATGGATCACGTTTTGCCCAAACCCTCCCTGCAGTTTTCAAAATATCCCAAACGTCCCAAATTCGACGCTTGAACCATATTTTGTAGCCAAATTCTGGCTCTCTGCACGTATTCGCCGTTTGAAATTACGATTTTTATACCGAAAATATTCTATTTCTGAGAGCAGCGATATGTCACAGTTTGCCCAAACCCTCTCTGCAGTTTAGAACATATCCCAAACATCCAAAATTCGACTATTGAACCATAATTTGGAGGTAAATTCTGGCTCTCTGTACGTATTCGCAGTTTGAAATTACGACTTTTTATAACGGAAATATGCCAATTACTGAACGCGCAGATGAGTCACATTTTGCCCAAGTCCTCCTGCAGTTTTCAAAATATCTAAAACATCCCAAATTCGACGCTTGAACCATAATTTGGAGCCAAATTCTGGCTCTCTGCACGTATTCGCAGTTTGAAATTACGACGTTTTATACCAAAATATGCCAATTACTGAACGCGCCGATGAGTCACATTTTGCCCAAACCTTCCCTGCAATTTTCAAAATATCCATAACATCCCAAATTTGACGCTTGAGCAATATTTTGGAGCAAAATCCTCGCTCTCTGCACGTATTCGCAGTTTGAAATTATGACTTTTTATACCGAATATATGCCAATTACTTGGATCAGCGATGGGTCACATTTTGCCTAAACCCTCCCTGCAGTTTTAAAAATATCACAAACATCCCAAATTCGACGCTTGAACCATATTTTGGAGCCAAATTCTGGCTCTCTGCACGTATTCGCAGTTTGAAATTACGATATTTTATACAGAAAAAATGCCAATTACTGAAAGCGGCGATGAATCACATTTTGCCCAAACCCTCTCTGCAGTTTTCAAAATATCCCAAACATCCCAAATTCGACGCTTGGGCTAAATTAACGAGCCAAATTCTGGCTCTCTGCATGTATTCGCAGTTTGAAATTATGAATTTTATACCGAAAATATGCCAGTTACTGAGAGCGGCGATGGGTCACAGTTTGACCAAACCCACCCTGCAGTTTTGAAAATATCCTAAACATCCCCAATTCGACGCTTGAGCCATATTTTGGCGGGAAATTCTGGCTCTCTGCACGTATTCGCAGTTTGAAATTACGACTTTTTATACCGAAAATATGCCAATTACTGAACGCGCCGATGAGTCACATTTTGCCCAAACCCTCTGCAGTTTTCAAAACATCAAAAGCACCCCAAATACGACCCTTGAAGAATATTTTGGAGCCAATTTCTGGTTCTCTGCACGAATTCGCAGTATGAAATTACGACTTTTTATACCGAAAATATGCCAGTTACTGAAAGCGGCGATGGATCACATTTTGCCCAAGCCCTCTTTGCAGTTTTCAAAATATCCCAAACGTCCCAAATTCGACGCTTGAGCCATATATTTTAGCCAAATTCTGGCTCTCGGCACGTTTTCGCAGTTTGAAATTACGAATTTTATACCGAAAATATGCCAATTACTGAGAGCGGCGATGGGTCACAGTTTGCCCAAATTCACCCCGCAGTTTTGAAAATATCTCAAACATCCAAATTTCGACTCTTGAGCCATGATTTGGAACCAAACTCTGGCTCTCTGCACGTATTCGCAGTTTGAAATTACGACTTTTTATACAGAAAAATTGCCAATTACTGAAAGCGGCGATGGATCACATTTTGCCCAAACCCTCTCTGCAGTTTTCAAAATATCCCAAACATTCCAAATTCGACCCTTGAACCATATTTTGGAGCCAAATTCTCTCTCTCTGCACGTATTCGCAGTTTGAAATTACGCCTTTTTATACCGAAAATATACCAATTACTGAAAGCGGCGATGGGTCACATTTTGCCCAAACCCCTCTGCAGTTTTCGAAATATCCCAAACATCCCAAATACGTCCCTTGAAGAATATTTTGGAGCCAATTTCTGGCTCTCTGCACGTATTCGCAGTAGGAAATTACGACATTTTATACCGAAAATATGCCAGTTACTGAAAGCGGCGATGGATCACATTTTGCCCAAGCCCTCTCTACAGTTTTCAAAATATCCCAAAAGTCCCAAATTCGACGCTTGAGCCATATTCTGGAGGCAAATTCTGCCTCTCGGCACGTTTTCGCAGGTTGAAATTATGACTTTTCATGAGTGATGCAGAGGCTTAAGAGTGGGATGCAGAGGCTCAAGAGAGGGATGCAGAGGCTCATGTGAGGGATGCAGAGGCACAAGAGAAAGATGCAGAGGCACTTGAGAACGATGCAAAGGCTCAAGAGAGGGATGCAGAGGCTTAAGAGAGTGATGCAAAGGCTCAAGAGAGGGATGCAGAGGCTCAAGAGAATGATGTAGAGGCTCAAGAGAGGGATGCAGAGGCTCAAGAGAATGATGCAGAGGCTCAAGAGAGTGATGCAGAGGATCAAGAGAGTGATGCAGAGGCTGAAGAGAGAGATGAAGAGGCTTAAGAGAGTGATGCAGAGGCTCAAGAGAGTGATGCATGGGCTCAAGAGAATGATGTAGAGGCTTAAGAGAGGGATGTAGAGGCTCAAGAAATAGTCAAGGTACAAATAGTTGATTGAGAATCATGTATTTAAGGGTAATTTGCAATTCATTACGTGTGTGCATCATATTTATCGTAAATTTCATGAATTAATGGCTATAAACCGAAAAGGCTGGAAAACGTGGAAAAACGGTAAAATATTGCATAAATCGTTGATATTTGGTTTAAATCTCATACAGGAAACAAGGATGAAAACCCCCAAAATATTGCTAAATTCGATGATTTTAAGTACAAAGTACAATGCAAGAAAACTTGCTTAAAAACGCCATATTATGTGAAATTCTGAGATTTGTAGGCCAAATCACATATATTTGGACAACATGAAGCAGTATCAAAAAAATGAGTATATTCAAACATTTTAACCAGATATCACTCAACATGAAAAACGTGAAAAAAGTCACTATAATACCATATTCGAGGACTTTTACGTAGAATCAAAGAGCGAGGTTGCGTATTATTTTGATCAATAAAAAGGCATATGAAAACGTTGTTTCCAATTCAAATGATAAAAACCAATGTGTTTTCTATAGAATTACCTAAAGTGTTCCTGAATTTCTGTTTATATCATCGTAAGAAGAGGTACTCATAAAACTGCTTTACTCCGGCTGAAACTTCAAAATATGCAATAAAAACAGAAAATCCCCTAATCAATATCTTACTCACTATTTTAACGAGATACAAATAGTTGATTTAAAATCAAGTATTTAATTTTAATTTGCAATTAATTACGTGTTTGCATCATATTTATCGTAAATTTATTGAATTAATGGCAATAAACCGAAAAGGCTTGAAAACGCGGAAAAATGGCAAAATATTGCCTAAATCGATGATATTTGGTTTAAATCTTAAAGAAAACAAGGATGAAAAACCTCAAAATATTTCTAAATTCGATGATATTATGTACAAAGCACAATGCATGAAAACGCAATAAATATTGCTTAAAACGCAATATTATGCGAAATTCTGAGATTTGTAGGCTAAATTACATTTTGCGAGACAACATGAAGTAGTATCAAAATATTAGTAAAATCGAACATATTTACCTAAAATTACTCTACATAAAAACGTGAAAAAGTCACTAAAAATACAAAATTTGACGATTTTTACATCAAATCATAGAGCGAGGTTGCGTATTATTTTGATCATTAAAAAGGCATATGAAAACGTTGTTTCCAATTCAAATGATAAAAATCAATGTGTTTCTTTAGAATTAACTAAAATGTTCCTGAATTTCCGTTTATATTACTGTAGGAAGAGGCACTCGTAAAACCGCTTTAAACCGGCTGAAACGTAAAAATATGCAATGGCAACAAAAAATCTTTTCTAATCAATACCTAACTCATTATTTTAACGAGGTACAAATAGTTGACTGTAAATAAAGTACTTAAGGGTAATTTGCAATTAATTATGTGTTTGCATCATATTTATCGTATTTTTAATGCATTAATGACAATAAACCAAAAATGCTTAAAATCGTTGAAAAACGGCAAATAATTTCCTAAATCGTTGATATTTCGTTTAAGTCTTATAAAGGAAAAAAGGATGATAAACGTGAAAATATTGCTAAATTCCATTGTTATTAGTACAAATAAAATACAAGAAAACTTGCTTAAAAACGCAATATTATGCTAAATTCTTAGATTTTTAAGCTAAATCACATTTCGCGAGAAAACATGAGGTTGTATCAAAATATTAGTAAATTCGAATATTACTACCTTAAATGTTTTCATGTTGTCACATGAAAACGTGAAAAAAGTCACAACATTACCAATTACGTGGATTTTTGCTTCAAATCATTAAGCAATGTTTCGTGTTATTTTGATCATATGATACGGCGTTTTCCAACTCAAATGATAAAAAATCAATGTCTTTTCATTAGAATTAACTAAAATGTTCCTGAATTTCCGTTTATATTACTGAGAGAAAAGGTACTCGTTAAACTACACTAATCCGGCTGAAACGACGAAATATGCAATAACAACAGAAAATCTCTCCTAATCAATATCTGACTCACTATTTTAACGAGGTACAAATAGTTGATTGAAAATCAAGTATTTAAGGGTAATTTGCAATTCATTACGTGTTTGCGTCATATTTATCGTAAATTTAATGAATTAAAGCAATAAACCGAAAATGCTTGAAAACGTGGAAAAACGGCCAAATATTGCCTAAATCGTGGATGATATCTCATAAAGGAAACAAGGATGAAAAACCCCAAAATATTGCTAAATTCGCTGATTTTATGTACAAGGCACAATGCAAGAAAACTTGCTTAAAAACGCAATATTATGTTTAATTCTGAGATTTGTAGGCCAAATCACAAATAGAGAGACAACATGAAGTAGTATCAAAATATTAGTAAATTCGAATATTTTTACCTAAAATCACCCAACATGAAAAACGTGAAAAAAGTCACTATAATACCAAATTCGAGGATTTTTACTTCAAATAATAGAGCGAGGTTGCGAATTATTTTGAAAATTAAAAAGGCATATGAGAACGATTTTTCCAAACTCAAATGATAAAAATCAATGTGTTTTCTTTAGAATTAACTAAAATGTTCCTGAATTTCCGTTTATATTTCTGAATTCGTAAACCGCTCTAATCTGGCTAAAACGTCGAAATATGCAATGGAAACAGAAATTCTCTCTTAATCAATATCTAACTCACTATTTTAACGAGATATAAAAAGTTGGTTAAAAATCAAGTATTTAAGGGTAATTTGCAATTAATTACGTGTTTGCATCATATTTTTTTTTTTTTTGCATTAATGACAATAAACTAAAAATGCTTAAAATCGTTGAAAAACGGCAAATCATTACCTAAATCGTTGATATTTGGTTGAAGACTCATAAAGGAAAAAAGGATGATAACCGTGAAAATATTGCTAAATTAGATGATTATTAGTACAAATATAATGCCAGAAAACTTGCTTAAAAACGCAGTATTATGCTAAATTCTTAGAATTATAGGCTCAATCACATTTCGCGAGAAAATATGAGGTTGTATCAAAATATTAGTAAATTCGAATATTACTACCATAAATGACACATGTTTTCATATGAAAACGTGAAAAAAGTCACAACATTACCCATTACGTGGATTTTTGCTTGAAATCATTAAGCGAGGTTACGTGTTATTTTAATCATATGAAAAGGCGTTTTCCAATTCATATGATAAAAATCAATATCTTTTCATTAGAATTAACTAAAGTGTTCCTGAATTTCAGTTTATATTACTGAAAGAAGAGGCACTCGTAAAACGGCTGAAACGTCGAAATATGCAATAAAAACAGAATATCTCTCCTAATCAATATCTGACTCACTATTTTAACGAGGTACAAATAGTTGATTGAAAATCAAGTATTTAAGGGTAATTTGCAATTCATTACGTGTTTGCGTCATATTTATCGTAAATTTAATGAATTAAAGGCAATAAACCGAAAATGCTTGAAAACGTGGAAAAACGGCCAAATATTGCCTAAATCGTGGATGATATCTCATAAAGGAAACAAGGATGAAAAACCTCAAAATATTGCTAAATTCGCTGATTTCATGTACAAGGCACAATGCAAGAAAACTTGCTTAAAAACGCAATGTTATGTGTAATTCTGAGATTTGTAGGCCAAATCACAAATAGAGAGACAACATGAAGTAGTATCAAAATATTAGTAATTTCGAACATTTTTGACTAAAATCATCCTAAATGAAAAACGTGAAAAAAGTCACTATAATACCAAATTCAAGGATTTTTACTTCAAATCATAGAGCGAGGTTGCGTATTATTTTTATAATTAAAAAGGCATATGAAAACGATGTTTTCAATTCAAATGATAAAAATCAATGTGTTCTCTTTAGAATTAACTAAAATGTTCCTCAATTTCTGTTTATATTGCTGAAAGAAGAGGTACTCATAAAACTGCTTTACTCCGGCTGAAACGTCGAAATATGCAATAAAAACAGAAAATCTCTCTTAATCAATATCTTACTCACTGTTTCAACGAGTTGATTGAAAATCTTGTATTTAAGGTAAATTTGCAATTATTTACGTGTTTGCATCATAACATGAGGGATGTGTTTGCATCATCTTGCTCAGTATTTTAACGAGAAACAAATAGTTAATTGAAAATTAAGTATTTAAGGTTATTTTCTAATCAGTTATGTGTTTGCATCATTTTTTATCGTATATTAATGAATTAATACCAATAAACTGAAAATTCACAAAAACGTGAAAAAACGGCAAAATATTGCCTAAATGCAAAATTTGTGAAATTCTCTTATTTGAAGGCCAAATCACATATCGTGAGAAAACATGAAGTAGTATCGAAATATTCGTAAAACGAATATATTTACGTAATGTCACACAACATGAAAAACGTGAAAAAAAATCGCTATTTTACCAAATTTGAGGATTTTAACTTCAAATCATAAAGCGAGGTTTCGTATTATTTAGATTCTAGAAAAGACATATAAAGATGTTGTTTCCAATACAAATGATAAAAATCCATGTGTTTTTATTAAAATACTCTAAAATGTTCCTGATTTTCCGTTTATATTACCGATGGAAGATGTACACGTAAAACCGCTCTAATCCGGCTGAAACGTCGATATATGCAATAAAATCATAACTTCTCGCTTTTTCAATATCTTACTCAGTATTTTAACGAGAAACAAATAGTTGATTGAAAATGAAATATTTAATGTTAATTTCTAATCAATTATGTGTTTGCATAATTTTTATCGTATATATATTGAATTAATAACAATAAACTGAAAATTCACAAAAACGAGGAAAAACGGCAAAATATTGCCTAATTCGATGATATTTTGTTTAAATCACATAAAGGAAAAGGGGGATAAAACGTCAAAATATTTCTAAAGTCAATGATTTTTAGTACAAAACAAAAAGCAAGAAAACTTGCTTAAAAATGCAATATTATGCGAAATTCTCAGACTTAAGGCCAAATCACATATTGTGAGAAAACAAGAAGTAGTATCGAATTATTGGTAAAAACGAATATATTTACGTACAATCACACTACATGAAAAACGTGAAAAAAATCGCTATATTACCAAATTTGAGGATTTTAACTTCAAATCATGAAGCGAGGTTCGTATTATTTAGATCCTAGAAAAGATATATAAAGATGTTGTTTCCAATACAAATGATAAAAATCAATGTGTTTTCATTACCTCACTTGAGGTAATCACATTATATCACTTGAGGTAATTACCTCACTTTCATCCCTCACTTGAGCCTCTGCATCACCCTCTTGAACTCCTGCATCCCTCTCATGAGCCTCTGCATCCCTAACTTGAGCCTTTGCATCACTCTCTTAAGACTCCTTAAACTTACGAAAGTGATGCAGAGGCTCAAGAGAGGGAGGCAGAGGCTTAACAGAGTGATGCAAAGGCTCAAGGGAGGGATGCAGAGGCTCATGAGAGGGATGCAGGAGTTCAAGAGAGGGATGCAGAGGCTCAAGAAAGGGATGCAGAGGCTTAAGAAAGTAATGAAGAGGCTCAAAATAGGGATGCAGAGGCTTAAGAGGGTGATGCAGAGGCTCAAGAGGGTAAGGCAGAGGCTCAAGAGAGGGATGTAGAGGCTCAAGCGAGTGATGCAGAAGCTCAATAGAGTGATGCAGAGGCTTAAGAGAGTGATGCAGAGGCTTAATAGAGGGGATGCAGAGGCTCAAGAGAGTGATGCAGAGGCTGACGAGAGTGATGCAGAGGCTAAAGAGAGGGATGCAGAGGTTCAGAGAGAGGATGCAGAGTGTTAAGAAAGGGATGCAGGGGCTCAAGAGAGGGATGCAGAGGCTCAAGAGAAGGATTCAGAGGCTCTTGAGAGTGATGCAGAGGCTGAAGAGAGGGATGCAGAGGCTCATGAGTGGGATGCCTTAGTTCAAGAGAGGGATGCAGAGGCTCAAGAGAGTGATGCAGAGGCTTAAGAGAGGGATGCAGAGGCTCAAGAGAGTGATGCAGAGGCTTAAGAGAATGACAGAGGCTCAGGAGAATGCTGCAGAGTCTCAAGAAAGGGATGCTGAGGCTCCAGAGAGGGATGCAGAGGCTAAAGAGAGTGATGCAGAGGCTGAAGAGAGAGAGAGATGCAGAATCTTAAGAGAGTGATGCAGAGGCTCAAGAGAGTAATGCAGAGGCTGAAAAGAATGATGTAGAGGCTTAAGAGTGGGATGCGGAGCCTCAAGAGAATGAATCAGAGGCTCACGAGAGTGATGCAGAGGATCAAGAGAGGGATGCAGAGGCTTAAGAGATGATGAAGAGGCTCAAGAGAGTGATGCAGATGCTCAAGAGAGTGATGTAGAGGCTCAAGAGAGTGATGCAGAGGCTCATGAGAGTGATGCAGAGGATCAAGAGAGTGATGCAGAGGCTCAAGAGAGTGATGCAGAGGATCAAGAGAGGGAAGCAGAGTCTTAAGAGAGTGATGCAGAGGGCGAAGAGTGATGCAGAGGCTTAGGAGAGTGATGCAGAGGCTGAAGAGAGTGTTGCAGAGGCTCAAGAGAGAGATGCAGAGGCTAAAGAGAGTGATGCAGAGGCTTACTAGAGAGATGCAGAGGATCACGAGAGGGATGCAGAGGCTTAAGTGAGTGATGCAGAGGCTGAAGAGTGTTGCAGAGGCTTAAGAGAGGTATGCAGAGGCTCAAGAGAGTGATGCAGAGGCTCGAGAGAGTGATACAGAGGCTCAAGAGAGTGATGCAGAGGTTCAAGAGAGTGATGCAGAGGCTCAAGAGAGTGATGCAGAGGCTCAAGAGAGTGATGCAGAGGCACAAGAGAGGGATGCAGAGTTTTAAGAGAGTGATGCAGAGGCTCAAGAGAGTGATGCAGAGGCTTAGGAGAGGGATGACGAGGCTCAAAAGAGTGATGAAGAGGCTCAAGAGAAGGATGTAGAGGCTCAAGAGCGTGATGCAAAGGCTCAAGAGAGTGATGCAGAGGCCTAGGAGAATGATGCAGAGGCTCATGAGAGGGATCCAGAGGCTGAAGAGAGTGATGCAGAGGCTCAAGAGAGGGATGCAGAGGCTCAAGAGAGTGATGCAGAGGCTCAAGAGAGTGATGCAGAGGCTTAGGAGAGTAATGCAGAGGCTTAAGAGAGGGATGCAGGGGCTCATGAGAGGATGCAGAGGCTTAAGAGGGTGATGCAAAGGCTCAAGAGAGGGATGCAGAGGTTCAAGAAAGGGATGCAGTGGCTCAAGAGAGTGATGCAGAGGCTTAAGAGGGTGATGCAAAGGCTCTAGAGTGGGATGCAGAGGCTCATGAGAGAGATGCAGGAGTTCAAGAGAGTGATGCGGAGGCTCAAGAGAGGGATGCAGAGGCTCAAGAGAGGGATGCAGGGGCTCAAGAGAGGGATGCAGAGGTTCAAGCGAGGGATGCAGAGGCTCAAGAGAGGGACGCAGAGGCTCAAGAGAAGGATGCAGAGGCTCAAGTGAGGGATGCAGAGGCAAATGAGAGGGATGCCGAGGCTCTTGAGAGTGATGCCGAGGCTCATGAGAGGGATGCAGAGGCTTAAGAGAGTGATTCAGAGGCTTACGAGAGTGATGTAGAGGCTTAAGAGAGTGATGCAGAGGCTCAAGAGAGGGATGCAGAGGCTCATGAGAGGGACGCAGAGGCTCAAGAGAAGGATGCAGAGGCTCAAGTGAGGGATGCAGAGGCACAAGAGAGGGATGCAGAGGCACAAGAGAGGGATGCAGAGGATCAAGAGAGTGATGCAGAGGCTCGAGAGAGTGATGCAGAGGCTTAAGAAAGTAATGAAGAGGCTCAAAATAGGGATGCAGAGGCTTAAGAGGGTGATGCAGAGGCTCAAGAGGGTAAGGCAGAGGCTCAAGAGAGGGATGTAGAGGCTCAAGCGAGTGATGCAGAAGCTCAATAGAGTGATGCAGAGGCTTAAGAGAGTGATGCAGAGGCTCAAGAGAGTGATGCAGAGGCTTAAGAGAGGGATGCAGAGGCTCAAGAGAGTGATGCAGAGGCTTAAGAGAATGATGCAGAGGCTCAGGAGAATGCTGCAGAGTCTCAAGAAAGGGATGCTGAGGCTCCAGAGAGGGATGCAGAGGCTAAAGAGAGTGATGCAGAGGCTGAAGAGAGAGAGAGATGCAGAATCTTAAGAGAGTGATGCAGAGGCTCAAGAGAGTAATGCAGAGGCTGAAAAGAATGATGTAGAGGCTTAAGAGTGGGATGCGGAGCCTCAAGAGAATGAATCAGAGGCTCACGAGAGTGATGGAGAGGATCAAGAGAGGGATGCAGAGGCTAAGAGAGTGATGAAGAGGCTCAAGAGAGTGATGCAGAGGCTCGAGAGTAATGCAGAGGCTAAGAGAGGATGCAGGGCTCATGAGAAGGATGCAGAGGCTTAAGAGGTGATGCAAGGCTCAAGAGAGGGATGCAGAGGTTCAAGAAAGGGATGCAGTGGCTCAAGAGAGTGATGCAGAGGCTTAAGAGGGTGATGCAAAGGCTCTAGAGGATGCAGAGGCTCATGAGAGAGATGCAGGAGTTCAAGAGAGTGATGCGGAGGCTCAAGAGGGATGCAGAGGCTCAAGAGAGGATGCAGGGGCTCAAGAGAGGGATGCAGAGGTTCAAGCGAGGGATGCAGAGGCTCAAGAGAGGACGCAGAGGCTCAAGAGAAGGATGCAGAGGCTCAAGTGAGGGATGCAGAGGCAAATGAGAGGGATGCCGAGGCTCTTGAGAGTGATGCCGAGGCTCATGAGAGGGATGCAGAGGCTTAAGAGAGTGATTCAGAGGCTTACGAGAGTGATGTAGAGGCTTAAGAGAGTGATGCAGAGGCTCAAGAGAGGGATGCAGAGGCTCATGAGAGGGACGCAGAGGCTCAAGAGAAGGATGCAGAGGCTCAAGTGAGGGATGCAGAGGCACAAGAGAGGGATGCAGAGGCACAAGAGAGGGATGCAGAGGATCAAGAGAGTGATGCAGAGGCTCGAGAGAGTGATGCAGAGGCTTAAGAAAGTAATGAAGAGGCTCAAAATAGGGATGCAGAGGCTTAAGAGGGTGATGAAGAGGCTCAAGAGGGTAAGGCAGAGGCGCTCAAGAGAGGGATGTAGAGGCTCAAGCGAGTGATGCAGAAGCTCAATAGAGTGATGCAGAGGCTTAAGAGAGTGATGCAGAGGCTCAAGAGAGTGATGCAGAGGCTTAAGAGAGGGATGCAGAGGCTCAAGAGAGTGATGCAGAGGCTAAGAGAATGATGCAGAGGCTCAGGAGAATGCTGCAGAGTCTCAAGAAAGGGATGCTGAGGCTCCAGAGAGGGATGCAGAGGCTAAAGAGAGTGATGCAGAGGCTGAAGAGAGAGAGAGATGCAGAATCTTAAGAGAGTGATGCAGAGGCTCAAGAGAGTAATGCAGAGGCTGAAAAGAATGATAGAGGCTTAAGAGTGGGATGCGGAGCCTCAAGAGAATGAATCAGAGGCTCACGAGAGTGATGGAGAGGATCAAGAGAGGGATGCAGAGGCTTAAGAGAGTGATGAAGAGAGCTCAAGAGAGTGATGCAGATGCTCAAGAGAGTGATGTAGAGGCTCAGAGAGTGATGCAGAGGCTCATCAGAGTGATGCAGAGGATCAAGAGAGTGATGCAGAGGCTCAAGAGAGTGATGCAGAGGATCAAGAGAGGGAAGCAGAGTCTTAGAGAGTGATGCAGAGGGCGAAGAGTGATGCAGAGGCTTAGGAGAGTGATGCAGAGGCTGAAGAAGAGAGTGTTGCAGAGGCTCAAGAGAGAGATGCAGAGGCTAAAGAGAGTGATGCAGAGGCTTACTAGAGTGATGCAGAGGATCACGAGATGGATGCAGAGGCTTAAGTGAGTGATGCAGAGGTGAAGAGTGTTGCAGAGGCTTAAGAGAGGTATGCAGAGGCTCAAGAGAGTGATGCAGAGGCTCGAGAGAGTGATACAGAGGCTCAAGAGAGTGATGCAGAGGTTCAAGAGAGTGATGCAGAGGCTCAAGAGAGTGATGCAGAGGCTCAAGAGAGTGATGCAGAGCACAAGAGAGGATGCAGAGTTTTAAGAGAGTGATGCAGAGGCTCAAGAGAGTGATGCAGAGGCTAGGAGAGGGATGACGAGGCTCAAAAGAGTGATGAAGAGGCTCAAGAGAAGGATGTAGAGGCTCAAGAGCGTGATGCAAAGGCTCAAGAGAGTGATGCAGAGGCCTAGGAGAATGATGCAGAGGCTCATGAGAGGGATCCAGAGGCTGAAGAGAGTGATGCAGAGGCTCAAGAGAGGGATGCAGAGGCTCAAGAGAGTGATGCAGAGGCTCAGAGAGTGATGCAGAGGCTTAGGAGAGTAATGCAGAGGCTTAAGAGAGGGATGCAGGGGCTCATGAGAGGATGCAGAGGCTTAAGAGGGTGATGCAAAGGTCAAGAGAGGGATGCAGAGGTTCAAGAAAGGGATGCAGTGGCTCAAGAGAGTGATGCAGAGGCTTAAGAGGGTGATGCAAAGGCTCTAGAGTAGGATGCAGAGGCTCATGAGAGAGATGCAGGAGTTCAAGAGAGTGATGCGGAGGCTCAAGAGAGGGATGAGAGGCTCAAGAGAGGGATGCAGGGGCTCAAGAGAGGGATGCAGAGGTTCAAGCGAGGGATGCAGAGGCTCAAGAGAGGACGCAGAGGCTCAAGAGAAGGATGCAGAGGCTCAAGTGAGGGATGCAGAGGCAAATGAGAGGGATGCCGAGGCTCTTGAGAGTGATGCCGAGGCTCATGAGAGGGATGCAGAGGCTTAAGAGAGTGATTCAGAGGCTTACGAGAGTGAGGGTAGAGGCTTAAGAGAGTGATGCAGAGGCTCAAGAGGGATGGCATGCAGAGGCTCATGAGAGGGACGCAGAGGCTCAAGAGAAGGATGCAGAGGCTCAAGTGAGGGATGCAGAGGCACAAGAGAGGATGCAGAGGCACAAGAGAGGGATGCAGAGGATCAAGAGAGTGATGCAGAGGCTCGAGAGAGTGATGCAGAGGATCAAGAGAGGGATTCAGAGGCTCAAGAGAGGGATTCAGAGGCTTAGGAGAGTGATGCAGAGGCTGAAGCGGGTGTTGCAGAGGCTTAAGAGAGGGATACAGAGGCTCAAGAGAGTGAGCAGAGACTCAAGAGAGTTATGCAGAGGCTCAAGAGAGTGATGCAGAGACTAACGAGAGTGATACAGAGCTCAAGGCAGGGATGCAGAGGCTTAAGAGAGTGATGCAAAGGCAAAAGAGAGGGATGCAGAGGATCATGAGAGGGATGCAGGAGTCAAGAGAGGGATGCAGAGGTTCAAGAAAGGATGCAGAGGATTAAGAAAAGTGCAGAGGCTCAAAATAGGATGCAGAGGCTTAACGAGGGTGAAGAAGAGGCTCAAAAGAGTGATGCAGAGGCTCAAGAGAGGGATGCAGGGGCCCAAGAGAGTGATGCAGATGCTCAGAGAGGAATGCAGAGGATGAAGAGAGTGATGCATAGGCTCGAGAGAGTGATGCAGAGGCTCAAGAGAGGGATTCAGAGCTCAAGAGAGGGATTCAGAGGCTAAGAGAGTGATGCAGAGCTGAAGAGAAGTTGAAGAGGCTCAAGAGAGGGATGCAGAAGCTCAAGAGAGTGACGCAGAGACTCAAGGAGTATGCAGAGCCTCAAGAGAATGATGCATAATCTTACAAGAGTGGTGCAGAGGCTCAAGTGAGGGATGTAGAGGCTCTAGAGAGTGATGCGGAAGCTCAAGAGAGTGATACAGAGGCTGAAGAGAGTGTGCAGAGGCTCAAGAGAGAGATGCAGAGGCTAAAGAGAGTGATGCAGAGGCTTACTAGAGTGATGCAGAGGATCACGAGAGGGATGCAGAGGCTTAAGTGAGTGATGGCAGAGGCTGAAGAGTGTTGCAGAGGCTTAAGAGAGGTATGCAGAGGCTCAAGAGAGTGATGCAGAGGCTCGAGAGAGTGATACAGAGGCTCAAGAGAGTGATGCAGAGGTTCAAGAGAGTGATGCAGAGGCTCAAGAGAGTGATGCAGAGGCTCAAGAGAGTGATGCAGAGGCACAAGAGAGGGATGCAGAGTTTTAAGAGAGTGATGCAGAGGCTCAAGAGAGTGATGCAGAGGCTTAGGAGAGGGATGACGAGGCTCAAAAGAGTGATGAAGAGGCTCAAGAGAGGAATGTAGAGGCTCAAGAGAGTGATGCAAAGGCTCAAGAGAGTGATGCGAGGCCTAGGAGAATGATGCAGAGGCTCATGAAGGGATCCAGAGGCTGAAGAGAGTGATGCAGAGGCTCAAGAGAGGGATGCAGAGCTCAAGAGAGTGATGCAGGAGGCTCAGAGAGTGATGCAGAGGTTAGAGAGTAATGCAGAGGCTTAAGAGAGGGATGCAGGGGCTCATGAGAGGGATGCATGCAGAGGCTTAAGAGGGTGATGCAAAGGCTCAAGAGAGGGATGCAAAGGTTCAAGAAAGGGATGCAGTGGCTAAAGAGAGTGATGCAGAGGCTTAAGAGGGTGATGCAAAGGCTCTAGAGTGGGATGCAGAGGCTCATGAGAGAGATGCAGGAGTTCAAGAGAGTGATGCGGAGGCTCAAGAGAGGGATGCAGAGGCTCAAGAGAGGGATGCAGGGGCTCAAGAGAGGGATGCAGAGGTTCAAGCGAGGGATGCAGAGGCTCAAGAGAGGGACGCAGAGGCTCAAGAGAAGGATGCAGAGGCTCAAGTGAGGGATGCAGAGGCAAATGAGAGGATGCAGTGGCTCTTGAGAGTGATGCCGAGGCTCATGAGTGGGATGCAGAGGCTTAAGAGAGTGATTCAGAGGCTTACGAGAGTGATGTAGAGGCTTAAGAGAGTGATGCAGAGGCTCAAGAGAGGGATGCAGAGGCTCATGAGAGGGACGCAGAGGCTCAAGAGAAGGATGCAGAGGCTCAAGTGAGGGATGCAGAGGCACAAGAGAGGGATGCAGAGGCACAAGAGAGGATGCAGAATATCAAGAGAGTGATGCAGAGGCTCGAGAGAGTGATGCAGAGGATCAAGAGAGGGATTCAGGCTCAAGAGAGGGATTCAGAGGCTTAGGAGAGTGATGCAGAGGCTGAAGAGGGTGTTGCAGAGGCTTAAGAGAGGGATACAGAGGCTCAAGAGAGTGATGCAGAGACTCAAGAGAGTTATGCAGAGGCTCAAGAGAGTGATGCAGAGACTAACGAGAGTGATACAGAGGCTCAAGGCAGGGATGCAGAGGCTTAAGAGAGTGATGCAAAGGCAAAAGAGAGGGATGCAGAGGATCATGAGAGGGATGCAGGAGTTCAAGTGAGGGATGCAGAGGCTCAAGAAATGGATGCAGATGATTAAGAAAGTGTTGCAGAGGCTCAAAATAGGGATGCAGAGGCTTAAGAGGGTGAAGAAGAGGCTCAAAAGAGTGATGCAGAGGCTCAGAGAGGGATGCAGGGGCCCAAGAGAGTGATGCAGATGCTCAAGAGAGGAATGCAGAGGATGAAGAGAGTGATGCATAGGCTCGAGAGAGTGATGCAGAGGCTCAAGAGAGGGATTCAGAGGCTCAAGAGAGGGATTCAGAGGCTTAAGAGAGTGATGCAGAGGCTGAAGAGAATGTTGAAGAGGCTCAAGAGAGGGATGCAGAAGCTCAAGAGAGTGACGCAGAGACTCAAGAGAGTTATGCAGAGCCTCAAGAGAATGATGCATAATCTTACAAGAGTGGTGCAGAGGCTCAAGTGAGGGATGTAGAGGCTCTAGAGAGTGATGCGGAAGCTCAAGAGAGTGATACAGAGGCTGAAGAGAGTGTTGCAGAGGCTCAAGAGAGAGATGCAGAGGCTAAAGAGAGTGATGCAGAGGCTTACTAGAGTGATGCAGAGGATCACGAGAGGGATGCAGAGGCTTAAGTGAGTGATGCAGAGGCTGAAGAGTGTTGCAGAGGCTTAAGAGAGGTATGCAGAGTCTCAAGAGAGTGATGCAGAGGCTCGAGAGAGTGATACAGAGGCTCAAGAGAGTGATGCAGAGGTTCAAGAGAGTGATGCAGAGGCTCAAGAGAGTGATGCAGAGGCTCAAGAGAGTGATGCAGAGGCACAAGAGAGGGATGCAGAGTTTTAAGAGAGTGATGCAGAGGCTCAAGAGAGTGATGCAGAGGCTTAGAGAGGGATGACGAGGCTCAAAGAGTGATGAAGAGGCTCAAGAGAAGGATGTAGAGGCTCAAGAGAGTGATGCAAAGGCTCAAGAGAGTGATGCAGAGGCCTAGGAGAATGATGCAGAGGCTCATGAGAGGGATCCAGAGGCTGAAGAGAGTGATGCAGAGGCTCAAGAGAGGGATGCAGAGGCTCAAGAGAGTGATGCAGAGGCTCAAGAGAGTGATGCAGAGGCTTAGGAGAGTAATGCAGAGGCTTAAGAGAGGGATGCAGGGGCTCATGAGGGATGCAGAGGCTTAGGAGGGTGATGCAAAGGCTCAAGAGAGGGATGCAGAGGTTCAAGAAAGGGATGCAGTGGCTCAAGAGAGGGATGCAGAGGTTCAAGAAAGGGATGCAGTGGCTCAAGAGAGTGATGCAGAGGCTCAAGCGCGGATGCAGAGGCTGCTCAAGCAGAGGCTCAAGAGAGGGATGCAGGGGCTCAAGAGGGAAGCAGAGGTTCAAGCGAGGGATGCAGAGGATTAAGAAAGTGATGCAGAGGCTCAAAATAGGGATGCAGAGGCTTAAGAGGGTGAAGAAGAGGCTCAAAAGAGTGATGCAGAGGCTCAAGAGAGGGATGCAGGGGCCCAAGAGAGTGATGCAGATGCTCAAGAGAGGAATGCAGAGGATGAAGAGAGTGATGCATAGGCTCGAGAGAGTGATGCAGAGGCTCAAGAGAGGGATTCAGAGGCTCAAGAGAGGGATTCAGAGGCTTAAGAGAGTGATGCAGAGGCTGAAGAGAATGTTGAAGAGGCTCAAGAGAGGGATGCAGAAGCTCAAGAGAGTGACGCAGAGACTCAAGAGAGTTATGCAGAGCCTCAAGAGAATGATGCATAATCTTACAAGAGTGGTGCAGAGGCTCAAGTGAGGGATGTAGAGGCTCTAGAGAGTGATGCGGAAGCTCAAGAGAGTGATACAGAGGCTTAAGAGAGTGATGCAGAGGCTTAAGAGAGGGGATGCAGAGGCTCAAGAGAGTGATGCAGAGGCTCAAGAGAGTGATGCAGAGGCTAAAGTGAGGGATGCAGAGGCTCAAGATAGGGATGCAGAGGCTCAAGAGAGGGATGCAGGGGCTCAAAAGAGGGATGCAGAGGTTCAAGAGAGGGATGCAGAGGCTCTTGAGAGTGATGCAGAGGCGCAAGAGAGGAATGCAGAGGCTTAAGAGAGTGATGCAAAGGCTAAGGAGAGGGATTCAGAGGCTCAAGAGAGGGATTCAGAGGCTTAAGAGAGTGATGCAGAGGCTGAAGAGAATGTTGAAGAGGCTCAAGAGAGGGATGCAGAAGCTCAAGAGAGTGACGCAGAGACTCAAGAGAGTTATGCAGAGCCTCAAGAGAATGATGCATATCTTACAAGAGTGGTGCAGAGGCTCAAGTGAGGGATGTAGAGGCTCTAGAGAGTGATGCGGAAGCTCAAGAGAGTGATACAGAGGCTGAAGAGAGTGTTGCAGAGGCTCAAGAGAGAGATGCAGAGGCTAAAGAGAGTGATGCAGAGGCTTACTAGAGTGATGCAGAGGATCACGAGAGGGATGCAGAGGCTTAAGTGAGTGATGCAGAGGCTGAAGAGTGTTGCAGAGGCTTAAGAGAGGTATGCAGAGGCTCAAGAGAGTGATGCAGAGGCTCGAGAGAATGATACAGAGGCTCAAGAGAGTGATGCAGAGGTTCAAGAGAGTGATGCAGAGGCTCAAGAGAGTGATGCAGAGGCTCAAGAGAGTGATGCAGAGGCACAAGAGAGGGATGCAGAGTTTTAAGAGAGTGATGCAGAGGCTCAAGAGAGTGATGCAGAGGCTTAGGAGAGGGATGACGAGGCTCAAAAGAGTGATGAAGAGGCTCAAGAGAAGGATATAGAGGCTCAAGAGAGTGATGCAAAGGCTCAAGAGAGTGATGCAGAGGCCTAGGAGAATGATGCAGAGGCTCATGAGAGGGATCCAGAGGCTGAAGAGAGTGATGCAGAGGCTCAAGAGAGGGATGCAGAGGCTCAAGAGAGTGATGCAGAGGCTCAAGAGAGTGATGCAGAGGCTTAGGAGAGTAATGCAGAGGCTTAAGAGAGGGATGCAGGGGCTCATGAGAGGGATGCAGAGGCTTAAGAGGGTGATGCAAAAGCTCAAGAGAGGGATGCAGAGGTTCAAGAAAGGGATGCAGTGGCTCAAGAGAGTGATGCAGAGGCTTAAGAGGGTGATGCAAAGGCTCTAGAGTGGGATGCAGAGGCTCATGAGAGAGATGCAGGAGTTCAAGAGAGTGATGCGGAGGCTCAAGAGAGGGATGCAGAGGCTCAAGAGAGTGATGCAGAGGCTTAAGAGGGTGATGCAAAGGCTCTAGAGTGGGATGCAGAGGCTCATGAGAGAGATGCAGGAGTTCAAGAGAGTGATGCGGAGGCTCAAGAGAGGGATGCAGAGGCTCAAGAGAGGGATGCAGGGGCTCAAGAGAGGGAAGCAGAGGTTCAAGCGAGGGATGCAGAGGCTCAAGAGAGGGACGCAGAGGCTCAAGAGAAGGATGCAGAGGCTCAAGTGAGGGATGCAGAGGCAAATGAGAGGGATGCAGAGGCTCTTGAGAGTGATGCCGAGGCTCATGAGAGGGATGCAGAGGCTGAAGAGAGTGATTCAGAGGCTTACGAGAGTGATGTAGAGGCTTAAGAGAGTGATGCAGAGGCTCAAGAGAGGGATGCAGAGGCTCATGAGAGGGACGCAGAGGCTCAAGAGAAGGATGCAGAGGCTCAAGTGAGGGATGCAGAGGCACAAGAGAGGGATGCAGAGGCACAAGAGAGGGATGCAGAGGATCAAGAGAGTGATGCAGAGGCTCGAGAGAGTGATGCAGAGGATCAAGAGAGGGATTCAGAGGCTCAAGAGAGGGATTCAGAGGCTTAGGAGAGTGATGCAGAGGCTGAAGAGGGTGTTGCAGAGGCTCAAGAGAGGGATGCAGAAGCTCAAGAGAGTGACGCAGAGACTCAAGAGAGTTATGCAGAGGCTCAAGAGAGTGATGCAGAGACTAACGAGAGTGATACAGAGGCTCAAGGCAGGGATGCAGAGGCTTAAGAGAGTGATGCAAAGGCAAAAGAGAGGGATGCAGAGGATCATGAGAGGGATGCAGGAGTTCAAGAGAGGGATGCAGAGGCTCAAGAAAGGGATGCAGAGGATTAAGAAAGTGATGCAGAGGCTCAAAATAGGGATGCAGAGGCTTAAGAGGGTGAAGAAGAGGCTCAAAAGAGTGATGCAGAGGCTCAAGAGAGGGATGCAGGGGCCCAAGAGAGTGATGCAGATGCTCAAGAAAGGAATGCAGAGGATGAAGAGAGTGATGCATAGGCTCGAGAGAGTGATGCAGAGGCTCAAGAGAGGGATTCAGAGGCTCAAGAGAGGGATTCAGAGGCTTAAGAGAGTGATGCAGAGGCTGAAGAGAATGTTGAAGAGGCTCAAGAGAGGGATGCAGAAGCTCAAGAGAGTGACGCAGAGACTCAAGAGAGTTATGCAGAGCCTCAAGAGAATGATGCATAATCTTACAAGAGTGGTGCAGAGGCTCAAGTGAGGGATGTAGAGGCTCTAGAGAGTGATGCGGAAGCTCAAGAGAGTGATACAGAGGCTGAAGAGAGTGTTGCAGAGGCTCAAGAGAGAGATGCAGAGGCTAAAGAGAGTGATGCAGAGGCTTACTAGAGTGATGCAGAGGATCACGAGAGGGATGCAGAGGCTTAAGTGAGTGATGCAGAGGCTGAAGAGTGTTGCAGAGGCTTAAGAGAGGTATGCAGAGGCTCATGAGAGTGATGCAGAGGCTCGAGAGAGTGATACAGAGGCTCAAGAGAGTGATGCAGAGGTTCAAGAGAGTGATGCAGAGGCTCAAGAGAGTGATGCAGAGGCTCAAGAGAGTGATGCAGAGGCACAAGAGAGGATGCAGAGTTTTAAGAGAGTGATGCAGAGGCTCAAGAGAGTGATGCAGAGGCTTAGGAGAGGGATGACGAGGCTCAAAAGAGTGATGAAGAGGCTCAAGAGAAGGATGTAGAGGCTCAAGAGAGTGATGCAAAGGCTCAAGAGAGTGATGCAGAGGCCTAGGAGAATGATGCAGAGGCTCATGAGAGGGATCCAGAGGCGGAAGAGAGTGATGCAGAGGCTCAAGAGAGGGATGCAGAGGCTCAAGAGAGTGATGCAGAGGCTCAAGAGAGTGATGCAGAGGCTTAGGAGAGTAATGCAGAGGCTTAAGAGAGGGATGCAGGGGCTCATGAGAGGGATGCAGAGGCTTAAGAGGGTGATGCAAAAGCTCAAGAGAGGATGCAGAGGTTCAAGAAAGGGATGCAGTGGCTCAAGAGAGTGATGCAGAGGCTTAAGAGGGTGATGCAAAGGCTCTAGAGTGGGATGCAGAGGCTCATGAGAGAGATGCAGGAGTTCAAGAGAGTGATGCGGAGGCTCAAGAGAGGGATGCAGAGGCTCAAGAGAGGGATGCAGGGTCTCAAGAGAGGGAAGCAGAGGTTCAAGCGAGGGATGCAGAGGCTCAAGAGAGGGACGCAGAGGCTCAAGAGAAGGATGCAGAGGCTCAAGTGAGGGATGCAGAGGCAAATGAGAGGGATGCAGAGGCTCTTGAGAGTGATGCCGAGGCTCATGAGAGGGATGCAGAGGCTGAAGAGAGTGATTCAGAGGCTTACGAGAGTGATGTAGAGGCTTAAGAGAGTGATGCAGAGGCTCAAGAGAGGGATGCAGAGGCTCATGAGAGGGACGCAGAGGCTCAAGAGAAGGATGCAGAGGCTCAAGTGAGGGATGCAGAGGCACAAGAGAGGGATGCAGAGGCACAAGAGAGGGATGCAGAGGATCAAGAGAGTGATGCAGAGGCTCGAGAGAGTGATGCAGAGGATCAAGAGAGGGATTCAGAGGCTCAAGAGAGGGAATCAGAGGCTTAGGAGAGTGATGCAGAGGCTGAAGAGGGTGTTGCAGAGGCTTAAGAGTGGGATACAGAGGCTCAAGAGAGTGATGCAGAAGACTCAAGAGAGTTATGCAGAGGCTCAAGAGAGTGATGCAGAGACTAACGAGAGTGATACAAAGGCTCAAGGCAGGGATGCAGAGGCTTAAGAGAGTGATGCAAAGGCAAAAGAGAGGGATGCAGAGGATCATGAGAGGGATGCAGGAGTTCAAGAGAGGGATGCAGAGGCTCAAGAAAGGGATGCAGAGGATTAAGAAAGTGATGCAGAGGCTCAAAATAGGGATGCAGAGGCTTAAGAGGGTGAAGAAGAGGCTCAAAAGAGTGATGCAGAGGCTCAAGAGAGGGATGCAGGGGCCCAAGAGAGTGATGCAGATGCTCAAGAAAGGAATGCAGAGGATGAAGAGAGTGATGCATAGGGCTCGAGAGAGTGATGCAGAGGCTCAAGAGAGGGATTCAGAGGCTCAAGAGAGGGATTCAGAGGCTTAAGAGAGTGGATGCAGAGGCTGAAGAGAAATGTTGAAGAGGCTCAAGAGAGGGATGCAGAAGCTCAAGAGAGTGACGCAGAGACTCAAGAGAGTTATGCAGAGCCTCAAGAGAATGATGCATAATCTTACAGAGTGGTGCAGAGGCTCAAGTGAGGGATTAGAGGCTCTAGAGAGTGATGCGGAAGCTCAAGAGAGTGATACAGAGGCTTAGAGAGTGATGCAGAGGCTTAAGAGAGTGATGCAGAGGCTAAAGTGGAGGGATGCAGAGGCTCAAGATAGGGATGCAGAGGCTCAAGAGAGGGATGCAGGGGCTCAAAAGAGGGATGCAGAGGCTCAAGAGAGGGATGCAGAGGCTCTTGAGAGTGATGCAGAGGCGCAAGAGAGGAATGCAGAGGCTTAAGAGAGTGATGCAAAGGCTAAGGAGAGGGATGCAGAGGCTCAAGAGAGTGATTCAGAGGATCAAGAGAGGGATGCAGAGGGCTCAAGAGAATGATGCTGAGGCTCAAGAGAGTGCTGCAGACGCTCAGAGAGGGATGCTGACGCTCCAGAGAGGGATGCCGAAGCTGAAGAGAGAGATGCAGAGGCTTAAAAGAGTGATGCAACAGCTCAAGGAGTAATGCAGAGGCTCAAGAGAATGATGTATAGGCTTAAGAGAGGGATACAGAGGCTCAAGAGAATGATGCAGAGGCTCAAGAGAGTGATGCTCAGGATCAAGAGATGGATACAGAGGCTTAAGAGAGTGATGCAGAGGCTCAAGAGTGTGATGCAGAGACTCAAGAGAGTGATGCAGAGGCTTAAGAGAGTGATCAGAGGCTCAAGAGAATGTTGCAGAGGCTCAAGAGAGTGATGCGGAGGCTTACGAGAGTGATGCAGAGGATCAAGAGAGGGATGCAAAGGCTTAAGAGAGTTATGCAGAGGCTGAAGAGAGTGTTGCACAGGCCTATGAGAGGGATGCAGAGGCTCAAGAGAGTGATGCCGAGGCTCAAGAGAGTGATGCAGAGGCTCAAGAGAGTGATGCAGAGGGTCCAAGAGAGTGATGCAGAGGATTAAGAGAGTGTTGCAGAGGCTCAGGAGAGGGATGCAGAAGCTCAAGAGAGTGATGCAGAGACTCAAGAGAGTTATGCAGAAGCTCAAGAGAATGATGCATAGGCTTACGAGAGTGGTGCAGAGGCTCAAGTGAGGGATGTAGAGGCTCAAGAGAGTGATGCGGAAGCTCAAGAAAGTGATACAGAGGCTTAAGAGAGTGATGCAGAGGCTTAAGAGAGGGGATGCAGAGGCTCATGAGAGTGATGCAGAGGCTGAAGAGAGTGATGCAGAGGCTTAAGTGAGGGGATGCAGAGGCTCAAGAGAGTGACACAGAGGCTGAAGAGAGTGATGCAGAGGCTTAAGTGAGGGATGCAGAGGCTCAAGAGAGGGAGGAAGAGGCTCAAGAGAGGGATGCAGGGGCTCAAGAGAGGGATGCAGAGGCTAAAGAGAGGGATGCAGAGGCTCTGAGAGTGATGCAGAGGCTCAAGAGAGGGATGCAGAGGCTTAAGAGAGTGATGCAAAGGCTAAGTAGAGGGGATGCAGAGGCTCAAGAGAGTGATGCAGAGGCTCAAGAGAGTGCTGCAGAGGCTCAAGAGAGGGATGCTGACGCTCCAGAGAGGGATGCAGAGGCTAAAGAGAGTGATGCAGAGGTTGAAGAGAGAGATGCAGAGGCTTAAGAGAGTGATGCAGAGGCTCAAAAGAGAAATGCAGAGGCTCAAGAGAATGATGCAGAGGCTCAAGAGAGTGATACACAGGATCAAGAGACGGATGCAGAGGCTTAAGAGAGTGATGCAGAGGCTCAAGAGAGTGATGCAGAGACTCAAGAGAGTGGTGCAGAGGCTTGAGAGAGTGATGCAGAGGATCAAGAGAGTGATGCAGAGGATCAAGTGAGTGATGCAGAGACTCAAGAGAGTGATGAAGAGGATCAAGAGAGGAAGCAGAGGCTTAAGAGAGTGATGCAGAGGCTGAGGAGAGTGTTGCAGAGGCTCACGAGAAGGAAGCAGAGGCTCAAGAGAGTAGTGCAGAGGTTAAAAGAGTTATGCAGAGGCTCTAGAGAGTGATGCGGAGGCTTACGAGAGTGATGCAGATTATCAAGAGAGGGATGCAGAGGCTTATAAGAGTGATGCAGAGGCTGAAGAGAGTGTTGCAGAGGTTTATGAGAGGGATGCAGAGTCTCAGGAGAGTGATGCCGAGGCTCAAGAGAGTGATGCAGAGGCTCAAGAGAGTGATGCAGAGGCTCAAGAGAGTGATGCAGAGGGTCAAGAGAGTGATGCAGAGGCTCAAGAGAGTGTTGCAGAGGCTTAAGAGAGGGATGCAGAGGCTCAAGGGAGTGATGCAGAGGCTCAAGAGAGTGATGCAGAGGCTAAAGAGAGTGATGCAGAGGCTCAAGAGAGTGATGCAGAGGCTCAAGAGATGGATGCAGAGGCTTATGAGATGGATGTTTTGAGGCTCAAGAGAGTTATGCAGAGGCTCAAGAGAGGGATGTAGAGGCTCAGGAGAGTGAGGCAGAGGCTCAAGTGAGTGATGCAGAGTCCTAAGAGAATGATGCAGAGGCTCAAGAGAGGGATGTAGAGGCTCAAGAGAGGGATGCAGAGGCCGAAGAGAGTGAGGCAGAGTCTCAAGAAAGGGATGCAGAGGCTCAAGAGAATGATGCAGAGGTTTACGAGAGTGATGCAGAGGCTTAAGAGAGGAATGCAGAGGCTTAAGAGAGGGATGCAGAGGCTCAAGAGAGCGATGCAGAGGCTCAATAGAAGGATGCAGGGGCTCTAGAGAGGGATACATAGGTTTAAGAGAGTGATGCAAAGGCTCAATAGAGGGATTCAGAGGCTCATGAGAGGGATGCAGGAGCTCACGAGAGGGATGCAGAGGCTGAAGAGATTGATGCAGAAGCCCATAGAGTGATGCAGGGGCTCAAGAGAGTGATGCATCTCTAGAGAAAGATTCCGAGGCTTACGAGAGTGATGCAGCGGCTTAAGAGAGTGATGCAGAGGCTTAAGAGAGGGATGCAGAGGCCCAAGAGTGGGATGCAGTGGCTCAAGAGAGGGATGCAGAGGCTCAAGTGAGGGATGCAGAGGCACAAGAGAGGGATGCAGATGCTCTTGAGAGTGGTGCAGAGGCTCAAGAGAAGGATGCAGAGGCTTAAAAGAGTGATGCAAAGGCTCAAGAGAGGGATGCAGAGGCTCATGAGATGGATGCAGGAGTTCAAGAGATTGAGGCAGAGGCTCAAAAGAGTGATGCAGAGGCTTAAGAGATGGATGCAGAGGCTCAGGAGAATGATGAAATTGGCTCAAGAGAGTGCTGCAGAGGCTCAAGAGAGGGATGCTGAGGCTCCAGAGAGAGATGCAGAGGCTCCAGAGAGCGATGTAGAGGCTTGAGAGAGGGATGCAGAGGCTCAAGCGAGTGATGTAGAGGCTTAAGAGAGGGATGCAGAGGCTCAAGAGAGTGATGCAGAGGATCAAAAGAGGGATGCAGGGGCTTAAGAGAGTGATGCAGAGGCTCAAGTGAGTGATGCAGAGACTAACGAGAGTGATGCAGAGGCTGAAGAGAGTGATGCAGAGGCTCAAGAGAGTGATGCAGAGGATCAAGAGAGTGATGCAGAGGCTCAACAGAGTGATGCAGAGGATCAAGAGAGGGAAGCAGAGGCTTATGAGAGCGATGCAGAGGCTCTAGAGAGTGATTCAGAGTCTCAAGAGAGTTATGCAGAGGCTCAAGAGAGGGATGCTGAGGCTCCAGAGAGGGATGCAGAGGCTCAAGAGAGTAATGCAGAGGCTCAAGAGAGTGATGCAGAGGCTCAACGGACTAAAGGACTAGCAACGCGAGGGAGGAAAAACAGAGCGAAGGGCGAGAGTGAGAAGCTGCAGAAGGAATGAGAACGAAGGGATGGATCTGCGGCGAGAGGGAAGACGATGGGAAGGGCGGGATGGGATAGGGGCGGGAGTGGGAAGGGCAGAAGGATGGAGGATGAGCAGGTTTATGAGAGGGAGGAAAACGGAAGGAGAAGGTGCCAGAACGAGAGGAGGGAGTTTGGTAGTAAAATAGGAGAGGGAGTGGGGAGGGTGTTGATAGATGGTTATGATAAATGAATAGATTAATGGACTAATTTATATTGGTAGATAGATGGATGGATACATTGATCGCTTAATATATATATTGACGGATAGACGGATGCATAGATGAGTTGATGGACGGAAAGACAGATGACTATATGGATGGATAGAAAGATGAGTTGATGGACGGATACATGGATAGATAGATGTATATAATGATAAATGGTTGGTTTAATGGGAAGATAGATTGATGGATTGACAGATATAAGTAGATAGATAGATGGATACATTGATGGATACATTTGTTCTAGGTTAACAGTCGAATCAGGTTAAAGAATATCTTTCGATTTGCTATTGCATCAACCGGGATTCGATCGGGTTCCATTAGGATTATAACCATCGAACTCTCTCCATTTAGACGCTAGGCCTCCAGTTTGTGTGTGTGTGTGTGTGTGTGTGTGTGTGTGTGTGTGTGTGTGTGTGTGTGTGTGTGTGTGTGTGTGTGTGTGTGTGTGTGTGTGTGTGTGTGTGTGTGTGTGTGTGTGTGTGTGTGTGTGTGTGTGTGTGTGTGTGTGTGTGTGTGTGTGTTTGTGAGTGTGTTAGTTAGAGAGAAATAGATGTAGTAGATATAAAAGAGGATAAATACATTTATTTGATTGGCGGGGTCCAAGAGCTAATAACTCGATTCTGCAGATACATATAGTAAATATAAGGATAAAACACACACACACACACACACACACACACACACACACACACACACACACACACACACACACACACACACACACACACACACACCACACACACACACACACACACACACACACACACACACACACACACACACACACACACACACACACACACACACACACACACACACACACGCACACACTCAAACACTCTGTATAGAAAACCCCCCTTTCCTTCCTGTCCTCCCGCCCCGTTCACCCCATTCCCTCCCTGTCCTTCCCTCTTCACTTGACCTCCCACTCCTCACCCCAGAATCCTCTGCAACCCTGGTATCCACCTCACAAATCCTCACACCCATGGCACAGCTTCCTCCACCAGCAGAACATTCACCAAGGAGGAGATTTGAGAAGGGACTGAGGAAAGTGAGCCTCAAGGCAATGTACACTAACATAGACGGTATTACAAATAAAGCAAATGAACTTGGAGAATGGGTACTAGAGGAAAACCCAGACATAATAGCTCTCACAGAAACAAAGCTGACGAGACCAATAACAAATGCAGTGTTCCCACAGGACTATTATGTTATGAGGAAAGAGAGAGAAGGAAGAGGTGGGGGTGGTGTAGCTCTGCTGGTAAGAAAAGGCTAGGATTTCAAGGAGTTGGTTGTTCAGGGATGTGAAGGTTTCAATGACTACATAATAGGAACAATAACAACTGGAGGGCAAAAAATTATAGTCGTAGTCATATATAATCTACCACCAAATGACAAAAGACCCAGACAGGAATATGATAGAAACAATATGGCCACCATTAACATAATGGAGAGAGCAGCTTCTGTTGCGAGCAGGAATGGATCTGGACTACTAATCATGGGAGACTTCAACCATGAAAAGATAGATTGGGAAAACAGAGACCCGCATGGAGGACCAGAAACATGGAGAGCTAAGCGTCTGGACGCGGCAACAAGAAACTTTCTAAGCCAGCACGTCAAGGATCCAACAAGAATGAGAGGAGAGGATGAACCAGCAATGCTTGATCTGATATTTACCCTAAATGAGTGGGATATAAGGGAAGTCAAGATGGAAGCACCCTTGGGAATGAGTGATCACAGTGTTTTGAACTTTGAGTACCTGGTAGAGCTAGGAATTATCCCCCCCCCCCCCCAAAAAAAAAAGAACTAGGAAACAAAAGGCTGGCATACCGAAAGGGAAATTATGAGGAGATGAGAAGCTTCCTAAGGGAACTACCTTGAGACACAGACCTCAGAGCTAAGTCTGTACAAGATATGATGGACTATGTCACCCAAAAGTGTCAGGAGGCAGTAAGCAGATACATCCCGGTCCAAAAGGAAAAATCCGAGAAGCAAAAGAAGAATCCATGGTATAATAGGGCATGTATGGAAGCAAAGGTACTGAACAAAATGGCGTGGAGGAACTTCCGGAATAACAGAACACCAGAAAGCAGAGAGAGATACCAGAGAACCAGGAATGAGTATGTCAGGGTGAGAAGAAAAGCAGAGAAAAGTTATGAAAATGATATAGCAAACAAAGCCAAGACCGAACCAAAGCTACTCCACAGTCATATCAGAAGGAAAACAACAGTGAAAGAACAGG